>NC_056729.1:255110328-255362828 GCF_019279795.1 Protopterus annectens | reverse complement strand
AATGTAGAAGAATATGAAATATAGATGGAAATGATTATGAACAAATTATTATTAAATATGGTAGTGGCAGGAATAATATTAAGAAAATAGAAATAACTGGAGACTTAGTGAGAATGATACTAATATTAGTCAATTCCTGGATAGTTGCTTCGGTTTGTCTGTAAGAGGTATTTGAATCTTAAAGAGAGACTGGAAAGGGGCAATACTTATGGTTCTATCAAAGTTAACAAAAGAGATAAGGGCATGAAGAAGTGTGGTTCATGTCAACAATATAAATATATCTTGGAAGGGCAAAGACTGAAATTGAGGAGTTGCAAACACAAATTTAAATTACATTATGGTTGCGGTTATTACTCAATCCGTGTGGTTTATATTGCATTTTACTTGTATAGAAAATCAGAACTTTTATTTTTTTCATTTTGAAACAAGGTTTGCCCAGTCCAAGAGGAGAGGCATGGGAAAATATGCTTAAGTACCATGAGCTGCTGTGGCAATTAAGGTTGGATGGAAGTTCCCACCCAGTACCGAATGACATGATTTCTAGGGTTCGTATCAGCTGACCGAAGACGCAGGTTAGCGAATGCGATTTGGTTGAGCTGTAAACACTGAAACGGCAAAATATCAAAGCGGCATGTAAGCAAATTCTTTCCCTGGGAAAGAATTTGCTTGGCCGCTTTGGTAATTTGCCATTTTCGGCACTGTAGTGTGGTCTCGGAGTTGGTATATTTAAGTAGGGGGGGTGTGGGGGGTGAAGACCCCCCCCCCCACTTAATATCACGTATTAAAGTGTTTTCTTTCTTTTTTTTTTTTGTTGGAACAGTGATTTAATCACTGTTCTGACAGTTCGGTTTTGTAAGCTTTTGCTTACATGGGGTCAATTAATCACTGTTCGCTAACCTAAGCATTCGGTGATCTAATATAGACCCGATTTCTATAAGCAGTGTATTAAAAATGTGGACAATTAAGCTTTAAGGGTGTTTCACACAGACACACACACACACGCTCACACACACGCACACACACACACACACACACACACACACACACACACACACACACACACACACACACATATATCTGCATAAATTTCACCAATTGTTTTATGGTAATATTTTTATTTGTTTTCTAAACTGTATAAGAGAGACTTACGCAACTTTGGTATTAAGTGATGTATTTTAACATATTTAAATATTTAAACATCTTTTCTCATTTTAATCATATATTTATTTTAATGGGTAATTAGTGAGCCAACTTGGTATGTTAAGAATATCACACAACTGTTTGGTGACTGGTTTATAAACTGCAGCAGTGTGATTAACATCAATCCTGAAGAAGTCACAATTTTCTTATGGTGATAAAAGCCCTTAGCTATTTCTTTTAATAAACAGCTGAAATGTTACTCAGAGTGGAGCATTTTTGATTTTATTTCTCTTGCTTTCGGCTGGATTGGATACCTGAGTTGCATTTGTTTTCCAGTAAAAGGTAACACATCACATCTGTGTTCCAGTGTCTTTGTGTTTCCTATTCCTTTTGCCATTTCCGTAATGTCTTCTCTACTTTTTCCCCACTCCATCTCCTGTTTGTTGGCTACTTGCCTGTTTTCCATGGTCAGTCTGCCTTGTCTCACCTTACCAAGTTACCACCTTTACCACTAATATTCTCCTCTGAAGCTCCTTTCTTTTTTCTTATAACAAGTAAAAGCGGCTGGGGCACACACCCACTAAAGGGCCATGAGCAAGGCAATGTATTGTACAATTAAATAAGCGCTTTCATCCTGTAACATTCAGGACTTCTTTAAAATGAAATAAAACACTCACAACACACTTAAATAACCCCTCTCAAATAAAAGGTGCCAACCAGTTTAACCAATTTAAAGCAATGTAGTCAATATATTAATTTAAAAATCCATTAAATGTTTCAGAACATGCCCTAATGTAGCTAAAAATTACCTTGAATTCCTAATGTGTCTAACACTTTAAACCATTAATATCAGACCATAGACAATATTTATATTTTATATTTTATTTTTCTAAACTTTTAAAAAAATGCTAAGAATGTGCAGAAAAATAAAACAGTCCAGTTTGTGGGTGTGTGCTCCAGCCATTTTTACTTGGTTATTGTTTTTTAGCAGCGGTTATTTCCTTTGTTTTTTTGTTTTCTTTTTTCTTATAGTAAACACATCTTCTCCTCCCACAAAGCATCTTGAGTAAACATATTACCCAGCATGCTTAGCACATCATTCATCTCACTCCCACTCTTCTTGACTCTTCTGCTCTGTTCCTTTCATGTTGCACTTCTTGAACCCCTTACTTTTCTTTCTTCCGGGACATATTTTGCATAGTTTAATTGTTGTTTGTTCTCTTAGAGCTGTCAGCCATCATCCACTTCCTGGAGCATCTCGTCACTCTTTAACATGGCAAATCCTACGGTGTCAGAGGCTGAATTGCAGTGTGACATTAAAGTACACTTGCTGCTGGTAAGGTCTGCTGTGTCTAACAGAACTTGCTCTGTACTCAGACCCTGTTTCACTGTGTTTCATACAGTGATTCATAAAACAATTTCATTCATTAAGAATGATGATACAGATAGGTCTGTTCTGTTATGTTTTACAAAAGTACCCTAGAGTGAGTTGTACATTATTAACTTTTTTGTATAAAAAAGGATAACACAAAAGCAATAATAAAGACAAAGCAATACATTTTTATACTATCATGTAGACAGTTGTATCCCATTCCTCCCTTAAACCAAATCCCTGGTCTCACAACAGTGACAAAAAGTAAAACAATTTATGAATATAGCATAGGTGTCACAGCATAACATTCACAAATGCACTCCAGCTCAAGACCAATTTAGTTGAATAGGTATTCCAGTAGTTAAATCTAACTTAAAAAGATCTGTCAACAATACCAACATTGAAAAATTATCCAATAAAAAGCTCTTAGCCATCATCATCAATGTAAATTTAAATTTTGACCATCACATCCAAAATATCATCCTAAAAAACAAACGTCAGTGATGGCCCACTTTGTAAAGAGAAACCATACCACACAATAAAAAGTAGAGCAACAACTGCTCACTCCCTACCACTACCTGCTCTTTTCCATGCCTCCTCCATATACACTAGCCTGCAAATAAGGCATCTGGCCAAACTACAGCAAAGATGTAAAAAACAAAATTGCTAAATTTTGCAGACATTGTGATAACAGAATCCACCAAATTGTAGCTATAAAGAAACTGTAGTGATTAGGACTACAAACCTTACACTAATACACATCAGAAAAAGCAACCTTTAAAATCTTATGCTAACCTGAATCTGTCTAACCTATTGTAAACCTCCTACAAAGGTATGCACCAGGCAGAAACCTACAATCTCACCATCAGCTTTTAGCCCAAACACAGAAGAGAGATTATAACATGACAAACATCTATTCTCAGCAAATATATCCAAACTCTGGAATAATATATTCAAGCTATACTTAATCAAGCTACAGCATATTAAAACTTTAAAACTAAGTCAAACACATAGCTAAGTAGCTCATAGCTATATAAATGTTCTTGCCATCTGGATAGCCTTTTCATGCCTTCACTTCATATGACAAAATCCTTAGATGAAAATGCACATAAGCAAGCAAAAGAGGAAATGTTATGGCCTACTGAGAAAATGTTTATTATCATGTGTAGTTAGTTATTTTATATTAAAATGATATTCCTTGCTGTATATTATCTCTTGTATTTTGATGTTTGCATTATACATTCTACTGTAATTGCTTATCTGATCAACATTTTAACAATTGTAATCATGTGTACTGTGTACCTGTTATGAATAGTGTATTATTTGTTGTGGATTTTTTCTTACTGGGCTTCGACTGAAACTGGGGTAGTATGCCCAACTATACTTTTCTAGTTAATTAACTAACTAACTGAATAACTAACTACTCCCTACTGTAATGTACCAATGTCTCACAAAATTCAAGTCAATGCTTTTTTACAAATGCAGTCAAAAGAAATTGCACTAAAGTTGCTCAGACAAACAGCACTCATTGCAGTGCATAATAGCTTCTAGTGTCATAATCATATGATGGCACAGTGGTGCAGCAGTTGCATTGTCACCTCACAGTAAGAGATTCTCCAGTTCAATTCTCAGCTGGGGTGACTTCTGTGTGGAGTCTGCATGTCCTCTCTGCATTTGTGGGGGTTGTCATTGGGTGCTCCACTTTCCTCCCACGTTACAAAGACGTGCATCTACAGCATTTCTCCCCGGGCCTCCACTGAAAATTGGCTCGTTCCAAGTAAGACTTTCCTGTTAAACCAATAATAAATAAATAAAATAAAAATAATAATCTCAGGGCCTCGGCTACATCACTGTATGGGGGCTGGGATTGTGTTGTTGTGGTTCTAGATTTTACCTGTATCTCAGGTAACTTTATTGCTAGTAGGGTTTTTTTTTTCTATCTCACAAAAAATCTTCTTTTTTTTTTTTAATTTTTATCTTATGTGCTGATGTCATTGCCATAATGCTAGCAAGCCTTGTAGATATCATTGTGTATGCATGGGGATGATGTGCTTGTGGTTCCAGGTTTGCTTGTACTACAAGTATCTCCACTGATGATAGTGTTTTTTACAGAGGGGAGGTTGGTATGATAGAGAGAGGAGGTTGGCATAATGGTTAAGATGTTTACCTTACAAACACAAGATGTGAGGCTTGATTCTCACATGAGGTAATTGTCTAAGTTTGTAATGGTTTAATTTTTGTACTTGTATTGTTACTCAACTCTGTATGCTGAGCAACACATCAAAAGAGAAGGGGGATCAGTGTAATCAATGCATTATCCATCGGTTCATTGTATTGCTCGTATAACCTATAAAGCCGGCCTAGCTCTTAAGTAGTCATTTTGGTGTTTCTGAATTACTTATCATTTTGTGAGTCACTTGCCTGTTTGCTGCATCACAGAATACTGTGACTACACAGTGAAGTAAGACAACATACAAGGTCTTACAGGTACATTGTGTAGCATTCCCTAGGAATCACACCAGGCTTTAATACACAATTCTACTGCATACCAGCACCTACCTATGGGGCACATCATCCTTGAAAAATAACCAAAGGTAGGCAGAAGTAGGCTAACAGTTGTGGTAAGGAAAGAAAGTCAAGTCTGAAAAAGTAGCAGTGTGAATCAAATTCCAAAATAAAATAAAACAATTTATGTACCCACTAGTATTAGGGTTACCTCAACAACATTAATGAAATGTAATATGATGCATCAGAACCCTAATTCATTGATGAGACAGTGGCAGCTCAGTATTTCTTCCACTTTCCTCATAAAGGATTGTTTGAGTATCACCAGTCCTAAGGTAATGGTAGTACACGCCTATGAAATGTATAGCTTCTGCAATAATACCGTGCTTGAATTAGAAAAACTCTAACTGGTGTTTTCTCAATGTAATGAAGAAAGAGGGCAGACAATATTCTGTGCAAACTCATGCATTTCTATAATGGTGACCTCATAATTGATTATATTAAGAAACAAGGATGGTAGTGGAGAGCATATATTCCCCCTCCCCACATTGAATGAATATGTATCTTTATCCAGCATAAAACATACTTTCTGGAAATCTTCATTTATGTGCACTATTCTGATCATGCTTGTGGTTATTTTTGGTAAATATATTTTTTTCTTACTGGAGGCACAATACACATCACACAGTGTACCTCAGTATAAAATTAGATTGGAGTTCACAGTTGCAAAACTGTGCTGGTATAGAGTGTGCAGACTTGATTGTTTATGTCTCTTAAACTGTTTAGTTATATAGTATAGTACTTGGGGTAATTTGTGCAAGATCTGCTTTTGAAAACAATTAACATAAGCTACTTTACTCAGAATCTACAGCTTTGTAGTTTGTTGAACATGCTGTAGTGCTTAATTCTTAAGTCGTTAGGATCCCAAGCCAAGCAGAAATTAACAGGTGCATTTCACAACCCCCCCAAAAAAAGACATCAGGTTATTCCTGTTAACACATTTTATAACGCTTAGTCATTTCTTGAAAACTATTCTATTATGTGATGTGTGTAGTGCTAGATGTGATGGGGCATATGTATATAAAAGAAATTGATGTGACTAGTCCATTAAAACATTTAAGAATACTTGTGGAGTCTTTAACAGGGTCAGCAGATACTTTTTTGAGGGATAAACACATTTCAAGGCAGAAACATACGGTGTAGGTTTCTCACAGAGCCTACATGCAATGTTTCCGTGTATATGATGTTGCTCATCGCATGGCATTGCACCACACATATTAATGAAGTGCAGTGCATTTAAGCAAGGTTTTACAGCTCACACCAGTGTTGCTGGCCACAAAACCTCCAATATGAATGCAGATTAAACCTCTCAACTGTTTAGTGCAAGAAATCTGGGCAAAGACTAAAATAGTGGGGGCAAAAGACTCAAAAATAGGGACAGATATTAAATATTGTTCTTATCAATTGAGAAAGTAGCTAGAATAATAGGATTTGTGTTTAGCATGTATTTTCTGAAGGATATGAAGTATGAAACTCAAATGTATGTCATTATTTACTGACTTCAATCTTCATTGATTTTCCATAAAAACACTCATTTTACAAGGAACGGCCCAAAAATATGAGCCAAATGTCTGTATATTCTACAAAAATCTGGGCAGTTGAGAGGTATGATGTGGAGATCATTTCTGTGTAAGGTTGCTGGCAGTGAAAAGCAGTTTGTATGACAGTACGGCAATTGCTTTTCTGTTTCTTGAGTGTTTTTCGTTAAAATTTGTTTGGGGCACTGCCATAGATTGTTTTTCCTCATTTCAACTATTTCTCAATTTTTTTTTTTTGGGCCAGTATTTGCGTGATGTGATGCTTAACACAAATATGTTTGCTATGCTCATCTGCTGTGTGCAAAGTGTGGCAGTGCACAAACTGGATGAAAGGACCACCAAGGTTGTAGACAGGACCCAAGCAGCCAGAAACACAAACCAAATGCATTCAATTAATACTATTGGCACAAACCAAATGCATTCAATTAATACTATTGGCCATTGCACCAACATGGTAAGCAGTGTTGCACTACAATTAACAACTAAAACTTTACAAGGAATATCATGTAAGTAATCCTGTGGCAGTAGGTGCTAATGTTAGGTCCAGAGTGCAGATGGTCCGGGGTTCTAGTACAGGGTGTGCCAGCTTTGCTTTCCTGTTGTGGCATTGCAGATTATAGCAATGAACTGCAACATGCACAACTGTTTTCTCAACCTGTTGGTGGCAACAGCAGTAAGTGGAGGACTACTGCACCCATAGTACAGGGTTTGAATACAGCACATTCCATACACTTTTAATGTTGTTCCACTTCACATTATAGTCACTCTCACTTACTATAGTTGATGTAGTGTAGCTGATATTAATATTTATATATTGGCGGGCTGAGACTTTAATATTGTCTAAGTTTCTTATTTATTTATTTATCTATGGATTGTCTACTTATTATCAAAATTATCACTGTGGGTATACTGCATACTATGTTCATGGAAGTATATTTCTACTATCTGGACCGCTGTGACCTTGCCATTGGGCTAACACAGTTACACAAGTGCCTGTATATCAAATAACCTTAAATTACATTTCATGCCACTGTTGTGCATCTCTTACTATCACTTAAACATGTTGCCCGGCAGTGTGCACTCTTGACTACCGTGTTTACCCAATGGCAAGCAATGCTCAACTTTTTAAAATTTTGCAAAACCAAAAAGTGCACACCCTCAGTAAGATTGATATGTGCAATTGGTGGGAAAACATCAGGATGCAAAATGCAATTGGTGGGAACTGTTCATTCTACATTGGGCTTGATCTATGGTACTCATGTCTGGTGTTTTTTGTGAAGGAATGCTCTTCCAAATGCAAAGGTGAGGTGTTCAGGAGTCCAAAGTCTTTATTGGACTTCTAGTTAAGGAGCATGGGCTCCAGTTGCTGCAGTAAGACTATTCAGGCTCAGAATATAAGTCTGAAGCCTGGAATGGTATTACCAGGGCTTTGACTAGTGCTACAGGTATCCCCACACTGGTGAAGACTGTTGACATCATTTTGATAACCTCTGAAGGAGGAAGCGTGACACCCTCAACTATTGGATAGGGAAGTTTAGTACGGGTGACACCCTGAAGATGTGTAAGTATCAATTACAGGGACTAATTGTAAGAGTTAAAAGAGGAATATAGCCAAGACTGGTATTCATAATGGCATTCTGTTCTGTTCTGTTTTTCCCAGCTACCACTGAGTGAGCATCAAATCTGAGATCCCATGTCACGTGTTTGTCAAGAATGCGAGAAGCATGTGGTATGTATGCATCAGAACTGTACAGTTATTCTAGCATTAAAAGTTAAGGATGGCTTAGGTGGTATTTAATATAGTTGTATCAAATTAAACTTGCATATCTCAACTGTAAAAGAAAGTATGCATGTCTTTGTAGCATAAAGCAACAGTTCCATATTCTCAAATAACAGTCAGCATGCATCTCTAAACTGTAAAATGAAAGCATGCATGCAGTAGTCTGTAGGACAAAATAACAGTACAGTATTAGAGAGTAGTCAGCAGTTGTGCTTTCAAAAACCACATGTCCCAAATATAAAATACTGTTAGGTTTTCATCATTATTGCAATGTAACTTCAGATCTCTATACCAGCGTCACAAATGTTCATAGGTTCATAGGTAGGTACTTGGCTATCGGCCCAAGGGCCGACGTAAGCCTAGCCAATAAGGTTCCTTGGCTTATGCCACCCAAGAAAGTTATTTTCCTGTGCCACTGTCGAGCAGAGACACAGAAGTGATCCCCGGGGTGTATTTCCTATTTCCCATCCACTAATCAAGATTTTTCTTGAAGAGTCCTAATGAAGAACTTTGCTTGATATAGATGGGTAGCCTGTTCCAGAGTATAGGAAGTCTCTGGGACAGGAATCTTTCCCTCCAGCATGTCCTGTTTATTGTGGTGACAAGGTTTAGGTCCCTAGAGTGTGTAGCTCAGATGGATTGGGGTTTCGTTAGGTGTAGCATGTGCAACAGCTCTGGGTTTGACATAGCTTTATATGTTAGGCAGAGATCACCTCGGAGTCCTGCTGCAAACTGTAATCAGTATAATTGGAACATGCATATGTGAAATATATGCACACATCAAGGATTGCTGGCTGCAGTCTGTACTATAGCATACATCTGTTGTGAACTAGGGTAGTCTTAAAAGTAATAAAGTAATTTGTTAGGAGTTTGTACTGTTAAAAGTAAAGGTAACAGAATAGAGTCAAATAATTGTATCAATGCTTTGCATGTCACATATGAAGTTACTAATGTTCTCCATTTTTTTCTGTCACCCTGACCCTTATACATTTTTTTTTTATTTTTTTTATTTGTTCTTTTATTTTTCCCCAAGGCACATTGGGGTAGACCTGCTCCACAGGATCCTCCTGCCCTCATTCCATTGGCTACAGAACAGTTGCTCAGCACATCTGGTGTGTGACCTGGCAGCACCTCCTCTGCTGCTGTGCACTGCCTGGCCCCTCAGGTAGTTCTGACATGGAGGATAAGCCTGTGGCTCCCTCTAGGAACACTGGTAGAAGTGGTGACTTTATTACCTGAGAAGAACTGCCAGGAATGGTGCATAGGATTGTGCGCCATGCTGTAGGCGGATGTCTATGCCGGATGGAGTGCCTGCTCTCCAGCCTGGTTCAAAATAGCTGAAGGAAATGCAAATGTCAGGCATTGCAGCCAGCGGAGCAGTGAGGTGACAGTGATGACAGTCCACTGGGTGAAGACTCAATTCTCACTGTCACCCAGCTTGATGTGCATGGGACCTAGATTTCCCCACCCTCTCCCCCAATCATGGTGTTCACCCACCTCTTGTGTCCTTCACCATCCCTGTCTCTTGTCTTGTATATCCTGTCTGTCTGCCATTGCTTCCTCACCTACTCAACTTACCTCCTGATCCAAACACATCTGCATCCCTTCCCCAACTTTCCTCTCTCTGTACAAAAAAACAAAAAACAAAAACAAAAAAAAAAATGACATCACCCCCAAAAAATTGTCCCATACATAGCTCTCCATTTGGCACATATGTCTTCTTGGCACCATTGATTTGGTCCAATTAGCAATACAACATCATTGTGTTGTGTTCACCCTTTACTCTAGAGATGACGATCCAAATTCAGCTAATAGTCTGCATATATGATCATGTTTTGCCATTGAAGAAATGGATAGCTATGGTTCTTTCCTACATCCCTCCTACAAATTCCTGCCCTCCTTTCACTTTGTTTTCCCCCCTGCTTGCTCCACATTTCACCACATTCCTGTCTCCCCCATTTATTTTCTTTAAAACATAATTGCACAGCAACTTGAAGCAACACTGAATGGCAGCAATATATGTAAATGTATTTAAAAATATCATACACAATTGTAAAATTACTATTTGCACCATTATTCAAACCCAGTACATGTCCCTCCAACAACAATGTATTAACAAGTGCTGCCACAGAGACAGTTAGATAGCAGATATATTTTATAGAATCAATAGCAACTGTCACAGTTTAGCCAGGATTTCCCTTTGTACTCCCCTGTGCTTGGTCCCCATATCACCAATGTCATATCTTCCCCATTAATATTGTATGAAGCATCATTACATGATCCACAATAATGTTTTATAAAGCATTATTGTGCAATACCTATTTAGTTTTTTAAAGCATTAGTGCTTGATGGCACTCATTGTGCATTATTGCTAAGGAAAGCTAATACAAAAATAATTCAATGTATTAGCTTAAGCTGTATTCGGAACCAGTACCATCTGGCCAAAGGAATGTATCACTGCATTAAGTGAATTAATACCTGCAGCCAGAGAGTCAGTTAAGTAGTAGGTGTATGCAACAGCGGTTAAGTCTGCTATTTGCTATTCAGTGTCTAAAATACACTGCCTACTCAAGTGAGTCAGAAGCACTATCTGTTAATACATTAATCCATTCATTTTTGGGGTCAGATGGTAAAGGGTTCAAATCCAGATGTATATAACAGTTTCAAATACTTTTACGTGTAAATCCAAATTCTAAAATATATCTGCTATTTAACTGACTCTGTGGTAGCATGTGCTCATGCACTCAGTGGACTAATATGTATGTTTTTGGGCTAGATGATACTGGTTTCCAATACAGCTTTATATAATACCTATAACTGCTTTTTAGGGTAGCCACACATTAGTGCTCAATGCACACCATCACCCAATTATGCCTTAAAGAAAAGAAATATTGAAGACAGAAAAGTGGAGAAATGGGGGGCAAGCAGGGGGATAAACAAAATGATTGGAGGGCAGGAATGTGCAGGAGGGATGTAGGAAAGAATCATAGCTATTCATTTCTTCAACAGTAAAAAATGTTCAGAGATGCTGAATATTAGCTGAATTTGTACTGTCAACCCCAGAGAGAGGGGTAACCACAACACGATCATGTTGTATAGCCAACTGGACTGAATCAAGTGTGTCAAAATGAAACGCATGTAAAATGGAGAGCTGTGTATGGGACAGCATTTTTTTTTTTTTTTTTTGAGGACAGGTGCTCCCCCTCCTTTTTTTTTTGAGAGAGAGAGAGGAATGTTGATGAAGGGATACAGTTATGTCTGGGTCAGGTAGGTTGGATAAGTGAGGAAACAATGGCAGACAGACTGGACATACAAGACAAGACACAGGAATGGTGAAGGTTACAAGAGTTGGGTGAATATCATGGTTGGGTGGGGTGCAGTCATCATGAACCCATGGATGTCAAGCTGAGTATCAGTGAGAATCGACTGTGCTGATGGCTGCAGTATCTGATGTTTGCTTCTCCTTATATTATTCAGTACAATGATGTAGAGCTCCATCTACCATAGGCATGCACCAGCTGTGTGGCACACAATCCTACGTACCAGCTCTGGCAGTTCATTGTGGGTGATAAAATCAGCACCTCTGCCACTGCTCCTAGAGGGAACCACTGGCCTATCTTGTGGGGTAGAACTAACTGAGGGGCTAGGTAGTGAAGAGCAACAGAGACAGTGCCACCAGTTTGTGTCCCAAATGTGCTGGGCTGGGCCTTGATGCCATATGCATTGGAGTGGGGATAGGTGGATCCTGTGGGGCAGGACTACTCCACTTTGCTGTGGGAAAAAAACAAAAAATAAAAAACTGAAACAAAAATGCATTAATACAATTATTTGACTTTATTCTGTTGTCTTTACTTTTAAAACTACCAACTCCTAACAAATAACTTTTTCACTGTTAAGACTTTCCAGCTCATACCAGATGCACACTATACTACAGATTGCAGCAAGCAATACTTGACGTGTGCATTTATTGCACATATACATGTTCCAGTTATACTGATTACAGTTTACAGCAGGCTTTTGGTGCCTCTACTTTAGAGCTGTGATGTTAAAATCAATATTGATGAAAATATAACAGTACTGTTTATTTTAAAAGTGTGTTTTTTGAACTCACAACCTCTGACTACTGTCTAATACTGAACTCTCGTTTTTGCCTACAGACTAATGCATACATACTTTCCTATTACAGTTGAGAGAGATGCACACTCAATTTGATACAACTGCATAATAAACCAAAAAATGTATCTTTACTTTTAATGCTACAATAACAGTACTGTTTGGATGCATACATACCACATGTTTCTCACATCCGTGCCACCCTAGCAGCATGGCTTCGCGCATTCAGTTCTCCGTTTGTGATGGCTGCAGAAAAAAGAGAACAGAATGCCATTATAAATACCAGCCCTGAGTATATCCAGCTTTTAACTCTTACAAGTAGTCTCTGTAAGTAATACTTACACATCTGTGGGATGCCCCCAGTCCTACATTCCTCAATACACTGTTTGGGGGTATCCATCTTCCTCATCTGGAGGTCTCTGCAGTGATTCTTACATTGCTCACCAGTGCGGGGGATACTGGTACCACTGGTCAAAGTCCGTGGCTCTTCCTTGTATTCTGAGCCACAATAGTCCCTCTGCACTAGCCTGCACCCATGTTCATTCACTAGGAGTCCAAAAAACACTTTGGTCTCCAGGTCAACAACCTCTCCTCAAAAGCCTGCCATGCCTACCACAGATCAAGACCAATGCAGAATGATGTTTTCTTGCCAATTGCAGGTATCACGCTTTCTGGGAGTGCACACTTTTTTGTTTTTGAAACATTTGAAAATATTGTGCATCACTTACAATCGTGCAAACATGGTACTCGAGGGTGCGCACTGGTATGCATCTTGTTTGCCCGATGGCCAGTAGTATTTCTTGCATGCATCCGGTTTATATTTGTGGCTGTCTGTGCCCTGTCTGTTACCTAGGTGGTTCATTCACTCAATTTGTGCACTGCCACTCTACGCACAAATGAGATGAGGATGCCAAACCCATTTGTGCTAAGCTGGGCTTTGTGCAAACAGTGCCACTCCCCCCCCCCCAAAAAAAAAAAAAAAAAAAAAAAAACAATTGGGAAGTAGTTGAAATGAGGAAAATCAATCTATGACATACACAGTACAAAACATTAGTACACATGATATAGTTCTACATAGGTCTGGATTTCAACTCTTACTCCAATGCACCTTCATAAAACAGGATGGGTGCCTTATCCATCTTTGCCACACAAACAGCTTTGCAGAAAAGAAATAAAGTAATTCCTCACACAACCAAGTGCAGCTGAATATACCCTGATATCAAGGCATAAACTATTTGTACATTTATCATATTTAATATATTTGGATGTAGTCTACTTAGTGATCACACATCCTGTTATGATTATTGCTTGCAAATATACAGCTCTGTATTACCTTTCTGTTTTTCTTGGTCATTCATCAATTATCTGTCTAGTACTCAGAGACATGCAGCATGTAAGCCAGACTGTATGATATGCATAAAATGTGTGAGGATATTAACCATGAATACTATGATATGCATTTGCCATCAAATGAAGGGCAGGTTGGATGGCACAAAAAAGCATAGACGGATCTTTTTGGCAGTAGGGGGAGCAAAGGTAAGTTCCTGTTATGGTACATGCAAGGGTAGACTTTAATTCAAGGAGGGTGGGCCAAGCTCAGGGGCGGCTCGTGGCATCGGACTGCTGGACTGCAGCCCCCTCAGCTAAAAAAAGAAAAAGTACCTTTTTGTGTATGTGTAGACAGACTGACAGTAAAATACTTATTTTTTGGTTTACTTCGTTCCAAGTCCGTGACTCGGCAAGTACGTGCATGCGCACTTTAACCGCCTCGGGTTGCGGCGGTTTTAAATAAAGATTTTTTGTTTGTTTTTGTTGCAGCCCGGTGAAGTAATTAAGGCATCATTGTGATGCCCAGCAGTCAATGCGGTTCCAAACCGCATAGAATTGTAAGGGACTCGGACTGCTATGTCCGCAGGCACGTACATGACATGCTTGGGCTATGCTGCTGATTGGTTGTCGCTCTCTTCCCGGGCTTTATGTGCTGGGAAAAGAGCGAGAATCAATCAAACAGTTTCAGTTGTGGACTGAATCAATTCGTGACTGAGTCAGTCGCAAGGGAAGGATTTACCTGGATCTGGATTTATCATTAATTTGCCATTGGCATTGGATTTTTATTTATTTTTTTTTTTGGGCGACTTTATTTTGTCAGCTGTGCATGTGCTGAAGAACAGAAGAAGAACCGAAGAAAGAAGTATAGTAGAAGAAAGAAGTTCGAAGAAGAAGAACAGAGTAGAGAGTTTTCTTCTTGGTGGTATGTATAATGTATATTATTTTTTAATTATTTTTTATTATTATTTTTTATTGTCTCAGCCTCAGCCAGAGTTGCAAAAAAAGCTGCATTTTTAACATACACTCTTGATTTTTTTCAGCCACTGGCTTCTTAAACAACTTTAGTTTTTCCAAAAAATGCCAAAAAAGTTCTACAAAGAAATGTCACAACACAGAACTTTTAACATTTAATATATAATTAGGAACTACAGAAAGACATGATAAAAGAATTTAACATGCAATAACATGCTTTCTTAAGTAACTAGATAGGACTCCTGAATATATATTTGAATTTTTCCTTAAAAACCACTTAGTCTTGAAGATAATACTAAAAAACTGCACATAGGTTAAGTCTGAAAGTCTGAAAGCAGAGGTGACGACTGAAGGGTAGTTTAAGATGCCTTTTCTTTTTTGCTGACATTGTGAAGAATTTATGAAAAAGACTACTTGAGGAGATGGTAAAGTTAGAGAGGGAAATTTGAAATGTTCTAGACAGATTTAGGGCAATTTAAGAGGTGTATGGAGGAAAGAAAGTCTACACAGAAAAGCAGCTTAGGTGAGGCAATGATCAGATTAGGAAGGTCATGTGGATGTTATATGCTGCTAAATTAAATGATTCTGTTGTACATCTGTAAGAGAAATCTTTAGTTACCATTACATCATAGTATTATTAGATGCACATGTCATCACTAGGAGCTGAAGCTAGACAATCAGGAGTCCTGGTGCCATTCACTGTCATGTCTCAGACACTCATTCTGATGATGCTGTGAAAAAAGAATCCTGCCTAGGGACTGAAACATCAACCAATCACAGACTTGAACAACTTCCTTTTCTGATCATAGCAACTTTCCTTGATAATATATATATATATATATATATATATATATATATATATATATATATATATATATATATATATATATATATATATATAATATATATATATATATATATAGAGAGAGAGTTAACACGCCATGAATTGAGTTGCAGTTTTGGCAATGCCAGTCTGCTGGGCTGTTTATATGAAAGGAAGAGAGCTGTCTCAATAAGAACTGGAGTTTTATATATAGATGCTGTTGCTAATGTCAGCCTTTCTTTTTGACTTTGTGCCAACTGTCTCAGTTTATACAAGAGCAATTTTTAGTACTGTTTATATGTTTCCCCAATATATTTGGCCTTGTCCAGATTTATTGCATTAACAGGTTGAGAGGTACATGCAGATACATTGCTTTATAGAATTAGGCATAGCCAAGCCTCTCAACTGTCCCTGATTTTGGCTCAAAATGTTGTTCTTCCCCTAATGATCCCTCTGCAAAATAGCAATTTTGGAAGAAAACATGGAGGGTTTATAATTAAGAAATAACTGCAATAATCAGATTACTTTTATTTCAGAAATGCATGTAGATTATTTTATTTTGTCAGCTGCTCAAGTTAGCAGTACTAATAGTAAAGTGTCCCTTCTTTGACAGGTTCCCAGCTGTATTGTGTTGCTATTTTATATTTTTACATCACATTTTTGGTCCATTTTTCATAAAATTGTGTTTTTTTGTCAAATTAGTGACAAATAATTAAATACTGAAGTTAGAAAATAATGACAGACATTTAAGTTTCAGATTTCATACCATTCAGAAAATTCATACTAATGCAAGACCTCTTTTAGCTTTCTAAGTTTATAAGAGCAATATTTTAAAAATTGTCCTTATTTTTGGGCCTTTGTCCCATTTCTTTGTATGGCTTTGTCCAGATTTCTTGCTCTGAGGTTGAGAGGTATGACAAATGTGTCAGGGCCATCACAAGTCAGCGAGAATTTTCAAACTGTGACATACTTGTTGCACCCCACTCCCCCATGTAGTGACTCTGGATGAGTCGAAGCAAGGCAAGGAGTAGTTATGCAGTGTAAATGTGCAGACAATCCCACCCATCCAAGGTAGACACAAGTACTAGAGTGGCTTTTCATCTGTCCTTGATTTTTACAGAATGGTCTGGTTTCTGTCATATTTTTTGTACTGTTGATTTATGCTTATTACTCAAAGTGCCTGTTGCTCTGTGTTTAAGTAGCAATACTTTAATGACCATCAGGTAAGCTTGGCTGAGATTGCAAGATGCAAGTAAGCTTTAATAAGCATACTGTTAAAGAATTGCCAACATTGAAAGCCTTTCTGTTGCCATGTAGAGAATACTTAACTAGATAATGTATAAGCCTTGGGTATTGAAATGCATATGCCAGTATTTGTAATAAAGGACAGAATTACATTATTTTAAGACTCTCATTACACTTGGAGACTTCCAGTCATCTCTGCAGGCTTTACCCGTAAACCGAATGCCAATCGTGTGGTCCATAACCTGTACAGTAATCCTTTTAAGCAATGTATCTTGAGCTTATTTCTTGTTTGCTTTTCATTTTTTACTTTGATCATGTTTTCCCCATGAAACAAGTAGATGTCAGGCAGCAGGTCTTTTTTTGGATAAGGAACATTTTTACAAGTGGGGGCATCAGAGATTTTTACTTTCAGCATGTTACTTGTTACTTTAATAAAGCTGAATATAAATTATAATTAGAACTGCAGTGCAAGAAATGGTTTGAGTTGAGTGCTGCTTGTTTTTCTTATACTTGATTTTGACTAGCATTCCATTAATTTATTTAAAAAAAGTAATTTATTTTTTCATGCCTCACAACCTTTTTTGTTTCCATCTATATATTAAGCTGCCATGCAGCCAATGCATTGAAATATTTTTATTCTTCTACACTTCATTTTGTCTTGATTGGACTCTCATAATGATGGTTTGGCACCCAGGGCAGTATATTTAGTTTTTGTGGCTTGCTACTACAGGTGTGTGTGGTAGGGAATACCTCAGGCTTGAACCCTGTACCTTGTATGCAGGTGTTAAAGACCTGAATTCCCTACCCACCACCATTTGTAAAAAAAGATTGCAGATTTTTGCCTCATATTTGATCTGATCTGTTCCTCATAATATCTGTGGTTTGTAAATATTGCAATGCTTGATATTTGATGGTGCAGTGGTAGCATTGTTGCCTCACAGCTGCAGGTTCTCAGGTTTGATTCTTGGCTGGGGTGCCGCCTTTGTGGGGTCTGTATCTTCTCTCTGTGTTTGTGTGGGTTTGCTTTTGTGTCCTCCCATGGTACAAAGACATGTCTGCATTATTTCTTCCTGGGCCTCTGCTGAAAAATGTTTTTTGTTCCAAGTCAGACTGTCCTGATTAACAAATGTTAAATAAAATTGACAGGCATTTGAATTTCAGACTTCAGGTTTCTGAATGTTTAATTCCTTGCATAATTGATGGTGCAGTGGTAGTATTGTTGGCTCACAGCTATAGGTTTTCTGGTTTGATTCTTGGCTGGGGTGCCGTCTGTGTGGAGTCTGCCCCTCCTCCCTGTGTTTGTGTTGATTTACTCTGGTGCCCTGTCATTTTACAAAGATGTGTCTGCAGTATTTCTCCCTGGATCTCTGCTGAAAATTGTTTTTGTTCTGTCAGCAGTAAAATTGACAGGCATTTGAATTTCAGACTTCATGTTCTTCAGAAAATACATAGTAACACAACCGTAACACAACCTTTTATTCTAGCAATTTTCTAAGTTTATAAGATGAATATTTGAAATTTGTCCCTATTTTTGGGACTGTATTCCCCCATTATTGGCTTCGTCCAGGTTTTTTGTGCTAAGGTTGACAGCTATGGCAAGAACTGAATTCACTGAATATGTTTGAGGGCTGTATTCCCTCATTACTGGGTTTATCCAGATGTTTTCTACTAAGAGGTTGACAGCTATGGTGAGAACTGAATTCACTAAATGATAGCCATTTAAGTTTCAGTCTTCCTCTGTTTTACAAAGCAGCTGATATGGCGTAGTGGTATGTTGCTCTGACTGTTTTGCACAGGGACCTTGGCAGTAAAATGTATGGTGGTAGCACAGCATTTCTCTTTCACAAAGCAGCTGATTTGGTGTAGTGGTATGTTGCTCTGACTGTTTTGTACAGGTACCTTGGCAGTAAAATGTATGGTGGTAACACAGCATTTTATTCTAGCAACTTTCCAAGATTATACAAGCAATGTCTAATGTGTCCCTGGTTTTTGGGCTTTTGACCCCCCCCCAATACATTTTGGCTTTTTCCAGTTTTCTTGAGCTGTGAAGTTGAGATGCAGTTGATTACTGAGTAGATTTTTCAAGGAGCTGAGGGCTACAGGGGAACAGAAGTTTAGTGTTGCTTAAGTGAAGTTGGCTTGCCTTGTTAATAGCACAACATGTTGTGTACTTTCTTTTGATGCAGAAGGCTGTGGGTTCTACTCCCACAAGGGGTGGATGCTGCCGTACTGAGAATGTTCTCCTTTGTGAAGATACTAACTATGAGTCTCTTATCAGTTTGCCATCCATTTCCTCTTGCAATATTACTAGCTTATCATTTTTTGAATGTAATATAGGCAATTTATTCCTGAGGCGCAACAGACACTTTATTTTTCGATGAAACCATGAAATATAAAGGTGTTTGCTAGCAGCAACCTCTTCATTAGTTACAGATTTCTTTAATGTGGAATTATTTAGATGACTTTTACTTCTTCAGAGATTGTGCATATTTACTGATAATGGACTGTAGAATTGTGCATATTTACTGATAATGGACTGTAGAATTGTGCATATTTACTGATAATAGTGGACTGTAGAATTGTGCATATTTACTGATAATGGTGGAATGTAGAATTGTGCATATTTACTGATAATGGTGGACTGTAGAATTGTGCATATTTACTAATAATGGTGGACTGTGGAAGTCTGAGTAGACTTTTATGATAAATGTTCTGAACTGGGCAGTTTTGCCATTATGGATGCATGCGTTTTGTTTCATTGCTTACTGGAAAAATGTTCAAAACAAATTTAAAACGCCCTCTAACAACTGTACTGTATTGTACAAGGAATATAATTTAGTACAATGAGGAAGGTGTATCAAAGAGCACATGTATGTTTTATATGCAAGGGGCCTATGATTTGAAAACAGCCCAAAATTAATCTTTATCTGCCACTGGCAAAATGTATTTTCTTTGAATGTGGGTTTCAATGCTGTTTCAATGAATGTGAGTTTCAAGGGCAGAGAAGTTTTAATGCTAAGTTTTCATTGTGAGACTGCATTGCTTTGTTTAGCAGATGACTTAGTGTTTGTGCTGTAAAATACAAAATAAAACTTTCAAATGAAGTCCAACTCATCATAGAAGTAGAGCAATATGCACACTAGTGTTTATGGTAAATGGAGTAAAATAGCCAAGTAATTGTTCATTGGAATGGCTGCAGAGGCTCCATTCAACCATGATTTTGTCAGGGGGGAAGGGCAGCAAACTCAGACAGGCCCATCTGAACTATACCTCCCAAGTGTCCAGATTTTCATAGGTTCATAGGTTCATAGGTTCATACTAGGCTATCTGCCCGAGGGCATTTATAAGCCTAGCCCATAGTTTTGTGGCTTACGCCACCCCTTTTGTATGGGGAACTATACCCATTATTTTGCTGTGCCTCTGTCTAGCAGTGACACTGAGGTAATCCCTGGAGTATATCTGCGATCTCCCATCCATTGGTCAAGATTTCTCTTGAACAAGGCCAGTGAGGTGCTCTGCCTCACATATACCGGGATTTTGTTCCACAGCATAGGGAGTCTTTGGGTGATGAATCTATCCCTCCAGCACGTCCTATTAATAGCCGTGTTGAGGTTTAAGTGTCCGCCTTGTGGCTCTGATGGATCTAGATTTTTGAGGTGAAGCATATTCATCAAATCTGGGTTAGACATGGCCTTGTATGTCAGGCAAAGGTCACCTCTGAGCAAGCGGTGGCGACTGAATAGAGCTGGAGTTCTTTCAGTCGGGCAGCATAGGACAGATTTTTGAGACCCTTTATCCTTTTGGTGAGGAACTTTTGTGGCCTCTCCAGCTGCTGCAAGTGTCGGGTCAGATACATTCTGAATGGGGCATTGTACTCAATCATTGGTCTGATGAGTGATGAGTATAGGGAGACTATGACCTCCCTTGATCTAGATGTGAATCCCTTCATGATAAGGTGGGCAATGTAGAAGGTCTTCCTAACTACTTTAGCTACATGGGTGTCGAATGACAGGCTACTGTCAACCTGGGTCCCCAGGTCCCTGATAACTTCTTCTGTGCTCAGAGGATTACCACCTATATAGTAGCTAGGGGTAACCTTGTTTTTCCCGAAGGGTATGACTATGCATTTTTTGGCATTTAACTTTAGGCCATGGCTCTGGCACCAGTCATCCATTTCTGTGAGGCCCTTCTGAAGGATATCTGTGTCAGATGTGTTTTCAACTACGGCGCCCAGTTTGCAGTCATCTGCAAACTTTGTCAGCCATAACCCTCCTGTGTTTGCTTGTACTTCGGAAAAGTAGATGCCAAACAAGAGTGGGCCCAGGACTGAGCCCTGTGGGACACCACTTGTGACAGGTTTTGAGTCTGACATGGCGCCAGCAACTCTGACCCTGTGGGTTCTGTCACTCAGCCAGTTTGCAACCCATCTTGTGATGTATGGGTTAACATTTAAGCTGATGAGTTTTTCAATGATACCCGAGTGGGGTATTGTGTCGAAGGCCTTCGCCAGATCGAGGTAGGCTGTATGGACTGCCTTGCCCTCATCAATGGCTTTGGTGACTGTTTCGAAAAAGTCAACCAAGTTTAAAAGGCATGATCTGCCTTTGACAAAGCCAAACTGGGTTGGATCCAAAGTCTTCAAATTCCCTATGTCTTTATTTATGAGGTCCATTATGATCCTCTCCATAGCGTTGCAGATAAGGCTTGTCAAGCTAATGGGCCGGTAATTTCCAGGGTCTGTGGAGGCACCGCCTTTGTGAAGTGGGACCACAGTCGCAGTGCGCCACTCCCTGGGTACGTATCCAGAGGTGAGACTATGATTAAACAGCTGTCCTAGCTGTGGGTTTAATTCCTCGTTGAGTTTGTGGAGCACACAGCCTGGGACACCATCAGGTCCCATGGATGCTGTGTTTTTTGCTTTGGAGAGAGCAGTTCTCACTTGGGCGTTTGAGATGTTTGGGGGGCTGCAACCATTTGGTATAGATATCTCTCCTTTTGGGGGGGAGGGGTGGGAGAAGTTTGCACTGAACCTGTCAGCCAGTATGTTGGCAATGTCTGTAGGATCAGTAATCTTCACATCATTTTGAACTAGTTCTGAGCATATCTGGGAGTTTCCTCCCAGGTTTCTAACATAGCTAAAGAAGGCCTTATGATTGTCTTTTGAGTCTTTAGCTATTTTTCTCTCAAAATTTGCTTTGGATGATTTTATGAGAGCTCTTAACTTTTTACTTATAGTGATCAAAGGTGTCTTACCTTTTAAGGATTTTGCTCTATCTTCTAGTAGCTTCCTTCTTTTGTTGTAGAGTTTGTTTATGGCTGGGGTCCACCAGACTGGACGCTTGCCCTTGGTACAAAGAGTCTTTGTTTTGCTTGGGATTGCCTTATCCATGCAGTCCTGCAGGTGCTGGTAGAAGGCATTTGTAAGTGATTCAGCGGCTTGAGTACTGTTTTCCACTGGCTCGGGGGCCTTAAAGGAGACCACACTAGTCTTTAGAAGTGTGAAGTCGGCTTTCGAGAAGTTTTTTACTGTGGTCTTTTTTATTTCAGGTGGGGGTGGGATGAGGACCTCCAGCAAGATTAGTTTGTGATCTGATCTCACCAGTGAGGGGTATACTTCCGGTGTTGAACATTGTGCTCCTATGTTCGTGATGATGAGATCAAGTATGTTTTCTCCTCTTGTGGGGATGGTGACTAGTTGTTCCATGTCATTTGAGTTTATGAATTCCAGGAACTTTTGGGCTAGGGTGTTTGGGCTTGAGTAGTGTTCCCAGTCTATATTAGGGTAATTGAAGTCACCTAGTATCATGGTGTTTGGAGATACATTTATCCCCTCCAGTGTTTTCAGGAAATCCATGTGAGGTTCCTGAGTTTGTGAGGGTGGCCTGTAACATGCTACAATTTGCAGAGCAGTCTTGCCTATGGTTAATTGCACCTGGATGGTCTCCGATGCATCATGCGTTGCCACCAGTCTTGAGGTGTGGGTGTCCTTGATGAATATGGATACCCCCCTCCTTTCTTGGTATTGTCCGGATTTTGGGGCCGGAACGCATGGTATGAGGTAAAACCTGTTAGTGCTGGGGTGCTCTCAGGAGCCTTGAACCAGGTTTCTGTCACAGCACAGACATCGATGTTCTCCATACTGAGAAGGGCCTCGAGTGCGTGCATTTTGAGATTTAGACTTCTGGCATTGAGCAGCATTACCCTTAGTTTTTTCCTTTTTGTGTTTTAGGGTGGTAGGTTTAGAATTTGAGCCTTGCCTAAAAAGGCACTATGGGGTGGCAAGAGCCTTTACCAATATCCGAATCCCAGGGTGACAGGTGCAAGCCGTCCCTTGCGAAGCAGCGTGGCTTGTCCAGCATGTCATCCCAGGCAGACAGACATTGGATCCCTTTGAATGACACCAGAGTTTAAGCCAATTGTTAAAGCTGATCATCTTATCTCTGTATTGTGGCATCATTCTTGGTGAAGGTAGGATACTGCTCAAGGTCAGGGTCATACCTGCCTGGGCTACATAATCAGAGAGCTCCTCAATGTCTCTTTTCATGTAGTCCAAGGAGGTACGTCTCAGGTCGTTTACACCAGCGTGGACAATGACTGAGTCGTGCTGTTGAGAGACCTGAGTGCTTGCGTTATGTGGCGGATTCTAGTGCCCGACAGGCAGCTTACTGTAACTCTCTCCTTACTCAGTCTGGTGAGCAGGACGTCAGTGTGTCTGACTATGGAGTCACCAATGACTAGTGTGTCTGGCATTGTGTTTGGCCTTAAGGGCTGTGACTGTTTGACACCCTGACTGTGAGGTCTATGTGTTGCAGGTGTTGTGTTCTGAGGTGGTGGTTGTTTGGGTGTCTGCTTTGGTGACCTCTGCTGTTTTGGTAGATTTCTGATCAGAGCCTCCGAGTATATCGTTGTGTGTTTATGTGTATGATTTGAGGTTGTGATGGTACTCTGTGAGACTGGGTCTATAGTGTGTGTGGTAACCTTCTCCTCCTGTCTGGTCTTGCCAGTCCTAAGTTGAGAGAGCTCAGCCTCCAGTTTGGCCGTATAGTTGCATCTCTCGCATGTATTTGTGTTTTGTGGGAGGAGGAGAGGGTTGTCTGTGTACATGAGGCAATTGTAAGATTGCCTCAATATTCCCAGGTTCACCAGCTGAGCAGGATAGGATACTAGCAACTGATCCCTCGACATGCTAGAAGGAATAGACAAAAAAACTTTAAAAAGAGATTCTGTGGGATGTGGGTGTCCGAGAAATGGGGTTCTCCTTTTTTGGGTACTATCTATAACAAGAGTGCTGTATCTTGGTGATAAGTACTGTAGGAGCAAGTGCTAGGTTTGACAGATACAGAAAAGGCTACTTAGAGTCAGGTAGAGATGATCTATTTAGTTATAGGATATGCTGATTAGATCAGTAGTATAGTTCGAGGAAGGTAGTTTTAAGGGAAAATTTGAAGAGTGGAATTTAGGTAGCCCTAATAGTTTAAATCTGCTTAACCGGCGCTGCCCTAGTGTGCAACGGTAGCAGCTCCGCGCTAAATCACGCAAACGCGAGTTTAGCGTTTTTTATATCAGGGGGCTGAAAGAAGCTAGGAACTGGCCCAAAACGACCAATAAACTACAAGTTGCTGGCTGAAACCTCACAAAACTGGACCAACAGGCAGCTCAATGCTTCCCACTCCCACTGGTAAGCAAGGGAACTTCTTCTCTTCCAAATTAGGTAAAGAATCAGTAACAGGAACTGCAAACAAAGTCCAGGGATCAGCAAGCTCTGAAACTGGACTATTCTAGCTCAGTAAGGCGGGAAAACAAGAGATATTTTTGTTTTTTTTTTTTTTTCAGAAAACAAGCAGAAACAGATACAGTAAACACTTATAAATGCTATAAATCGGCTATCACAGCCTACACAAACAATTTGCAACAGTTACAGAATTTAAAAGTAACAAACTGAGAAACAAGTGCAATAACAGAATAAATGCAGAATAAACAATAACAATGTATCAGCAAGCAGGCGAAATACAGTTGCTAGATAAATAAAAGTGGAAAGCCACAAAAAAATATACTTAAATCAGGTAAAGTCGCTTTTTCAGCTCTCTGAAGCTTGGATTACTCTGCTGGCCACCACGAGGACCTGTGCTGAGTAGGTACAAGCCAAAAAAACGCGCAAATTGGCAAATTTCAAAGAATGAATAGATTTTTGCTTCTTATTTTTGATTTGTTCTTCATAAAATTTGTAGTTTTCTGGCAAATCATTTAGGAATTAAATCACTAAATAATGATACACCGAGTTTCAGACTTCATAACCTTCAGAAAAATGCATGTTAAAGTAAGAACTGTTATTCGATCAACTGTCTCAATTTATACAAGAGCAATTTTTAGTACTGTTTATATGTTCCCCCAATATATTTGGCCTTGTTCAGATTTACTGCATTAACAGGTTGAGAGGTACATGCAAATAAATTGCTTTATAGAATTAGGCATAGCCAACCTCTCAACTGTCCCCGATTTTGGCTCAAAATGTTGCTCTTCCCCCTAATAATCCCTCCGCAAAATAGCAATTTTGGAAGAAAACATGGAGGGTTTACAATTAAGAAATAACTATAATAATCAAAGTTATAGATTACTTGAAATGCATGTAGATTCTTTTATTTTTATCAGCTGCAAAAGTTAGCAGTACTAATATTAAAGTGTCCCTTCTTTGACAGGTTCCCAGCTGTATTGTGTGGCTATTTTATATTTTTGCATCACATTTTTGGTCCATTTTTCATAAAATTGTGTTTTTTGGCAAATTAGTGACAAATCATTAAAGAATGACGTTAGAAAATAATGACAGACATTTGAGTTTCAGATTTTATACCCTTCAGAAAATTCATACTAATGCAAGACCGATTTTATTATCTTTCTAAGTTTATTAGAGCAATATTTAAAAATTGTCCTTATTTTTGGGCCTTTGTCCCACTTCTGTGTATGGCTTTGTCCAGATTTCTTGCTCTGAGGTTGAGAGGTATGACAAATGTGTCAGGGCCATCACAGTCAGCCAGAGACATTTCAAATTGTGACATACTTGTTGCACCCCATTCCCCCATGTAGTGACTCTGGATGTGTCCAAGCATGGCAAGGAGTAGTTATGCAGTGTAAATGTGTAGTGTGTCCCCCCATCCAAGGTAGACATGAGTACTACAGTGGCTTTTCATCTGTCCTTGATTTTGCAGAACGGTCTGGTTTCTGTCATATTTTTGTACTGTTGATTTATGCTTATTACTCAGATTTATGCTTATTACTCAGAAAGTGCCTTTTGCTCTGTGTTTAAGTAGCAATGCTTTAATGACCATAAGGTAAGCTTGTCTGAGATCGTAAGATGCAAGTAAGCTTTAATAAGCATACTGTTAAAGAATTGCTAACATTGAAAGCCTTTCTGTTGTTGCCATGCAGAGAATACTTGACTAGATAATGTATAAGCCTTGGGTATTAAAGGACAGGATTCCATTATTTTAAAAAGCTCATCACACTTGTTGGAGACTTCCAGTCATCTCTACAGACTTTACCCGTAAACTAAACAGAATGCCAATCATGTGTGGTCGATAACCTGTACAGTAATCCTTTAAGCAATGTATCTTGAGCTTGCTTCTTGTTTGCTTTTCATTTTTTACTTTGATCATGTTTTCCCCATGAAACAAGTAGATAGTTGTCAGGCAGCAGGTCTTTTTTGGATAAGAAACATTTTTACAAGTGGGGGCATCACAGAGATTTCTACTTTCAGCATGTTACTTGTTACTTTAATAAAGCTGAATATAAATTATAATTAGAACTGTTTGAGTTGAGTGCTTCTTGTTTTTCTTATACTTGATTTTGACTGGCATTCCAGTAATGTATTTAAAAAGTAATTTATTTTTTCATGCCTCACAACCTTTTGTTTCCATCTAGATATTAAGTAAGCTGTCATGCAGCCAATGCATTGAAATAGTTTTATTCTTCTACACTTATTTTTGTCTTGATTGGACTCTCATAATGATGGTTTGGCACGCAGGGCAGCGTATTTAATTAAAGTTAGTTTTTGTGGTTTTGAGCATAGCTCCTCCCCTTTCTAGTTGGCCACACTCCTTCCCCTTGACCCCACCCATTCAGCTGTCTCCTGCAGCCCCCCTTTGATTTGAAGTCACCAACCGCCACTGGCCAAGCTGATCTATTGTTATGGCACAAACAAGGATATTTTGCTCTTGTTGCTCTCCTTGTTTTGCATCCCACCTGTTTGATTTTGTGTGGGTTGTGAAGTCAGAAACTGCAATTTGTCTCATTACTTTCTAACTTCTCACTGTAATGATTTCCCATTACAAATGTAGTAGTAAATAAAAATTCTCTCTTCCTCTCCTTAAGGACTCACTTGCCAAAAAAACAATGTAAGTCCAAAATAACAGCCGAGTCCAAACAGGCTGTGCAAACTTTTATTCCATAAAAACAGGTAAAATAGTGATAAAACTGTGAGCGCTTTCGGGATAACCCTTCATCAGACAATGTAACTGATTTCATGAAATCTGTTTAAATACATTTAAAAACACAACCACCAATCATCTCACTGCCCTCCTTTTCCTAAGGGCTGGTCTTAAAGGTATACGTGTATTCAACCCTGGAGGTTGGTTTGCTGCTAGTTCTATAATCCAGTGTAGTTCATTGCATTCAATGACATTCACTGTGTCCCCCCCTTCTACTTACATGAGTAACCTGCATAACCATGAACTTAAAAGTATGTGTTGGATTCTTAAAAAATGCACATACAGAGCATTTCCTTCATCTTTCTGTCTAATGCTGTACAAGTGATGTATTCTAATTTTCAATATACAATTAGTTTTCCCTACATAGTAACTGGGGCATGACTGACACATCACTATATATACCACATTTTCCGTATGGCAGTCTGCATATAACTTAAGTATATATCCCTTTTTGTTTATGGGGTGAACAAAGCTATTCTTATCGCTAATCATGAAGCATGTCTTGCAAAGGAAAAGTACCTGTTCTATCTGATGTTAACGTAGTTTTATTTTTATTTCTCATTCCTGGTTCTTTACACAACATATCTTTCAGATTACTGTTGCGTCTAAAACCAAAGCTTGGTTCTTTGTCCACTATATTTCTGAGTCTATCCTCACTTAACAAGATTTTCCAGTTTTGTTTAATTATTTCGCAGACCCCATTAATATTGTTGCTATATTGTAAGATAAGGCTATTTTTATTACTTCTTTCTATGTTACTATTTTGTATCCTTGTGTTATTCTCATGGCTTTGTGTCTCATTAAATTTAAACCATGGTCCAGCCTTTCCCTTTCTATCTCTCAACTATTTCTAGCCCCTTTTGCATCAGGTTAAATGTATGGTCCTAAACTGAAGGCAAGCAGTGATCATTAGTACTTTGAAGAGGTATGAATGTGTGAATTTTTGATGTGTGAGGCCTACTAGTTGCTAATGGACACATACAAGTCAAATAACTCTCCACTGTCACATGCTACGCTAATTTCTGTACGAATCTCTCACCTTTTACTTGCTTACTGTACTAAGTGATAAAATACAAGGACATGCCATAATATTATTATACAATACAGTACATGTTCAGGACTTACCTTGCAAATACAGCAGTTGCCACAATGTTAGTTAAGGGCTGACTGTGATGCAAGCATTACACGACCAATACATGAGGAGATAAAGGCTGTGTCTCTGAGTTGAGGCTGGCAGAGGTCACAGGGTTCCTGTAGTGTGTCCCTGTCCACTCTATAGCACTCCATAATGTTCATGCCATGTATGTTGTGACAAGGTAAATGTGGCCTGAAAACTCTTCTCTGTCTCGGCCTAGGCCTATTGGCAGCAACAGCAACATTACCTGCAGCCTGTAGCCCATACAAATGGAGTTAAGCAGCAGCACTCCTAACATTCTATCTGGGTAGACTTTCTGTGTCTTTACTCCACAACTTTTAAATTCTGCGTGAAAAAACAGCATGGAGTCTACATGGATGCTTTACAACTTGTTGAATAGCTCCAACAGATTCGTTGATTAGCATGAAATTCAACTGCTTATGCTGTTATTATCATATCTGAAAGACAGATGCAATCCATTAATAATCTACTTCATTATAAAACGGCAAATGTGCAGCTAGCCAAACAGATAGATTGCAGAACTTCACAGAAGTGTAGTTTTTCACAAGATATCTTTACAGAGGATTATTAAACTCCAACAAGTATGCTCCCATTTTGTTACCTACATAATGCATATGCTGGAATATATTTATGAATAATGTAAAGTACAGAGTTTTACACTTTTATCTGTATGTGCTGGTTAGAAGTGTACTGATAGCATGGCCTTGTTTGTCAAGCCATTTCAGAGGTACACATGATTGACAATACATGAAAATAAAATGATATGTGATAAATATGTACAAATGTTTCAGGGACAGGTCCTTTAAAAGTATATTTAGCATTATAAAGGTGTTTTATCAGCAAATGGTTCATTTGCCTGTTCTTTTGTGGGTGAGGGAAACAAAGAAAAGTTACTGTTATGTCACAAACTACAATGGACTGTTCCTTTTGGGGGAGCACAGTTGAGTTACTGCTATGGCACATACAAGGATATGTTGCTCTTGTTCCTCTCCTTCTTCTGCATCCTGCCTGTTGTTAGTATTTCACATCTGTAGACTGTTTTGTGTTGTTTTTCAGTGGGTAATAGTAACTGGCTACCTTTACTGTTTTATCTGGAAACAGTTACGTTGTAGTTATGTGATACTTATGTGTATTATCATTCTGTTGTCTTTTAGGACACAGACAATATCAGTGAGGCAAAGACCCCCATTCAGCGATTTGGAGAACAACATAATTATTGATGCTATCCACCAACATGGGGCATTTCTGCTGGGAAGGGATCAGCCCAATACGGCACACAGGCTACAATTATGGAAGCCGATTGTTAATAACATCAATTCTGTGGGTGGCCATAGCTGAACCTATGAACAGGTGTGTCACAGGCCCACTGACATGATTGCCACTGCATGGAGGTGAGCAGCTGCAGTTGTCCAAGACCAAAGAGTATTCAGGGGTGGGCCTGCTACAGAACCACCTCTTAGCCCCAATGAAGAGTTCCTGGTGAGTATCCTGCATCATGAGGGCTTACAGCAGAGTGGACCTCAGTATACCCTTGACTTGGGTGCCACTCCTTCTGAGTCTTAAGAGGAACTTCCAGGTAGGCTTTGTTATATGACCAGTTGAATACTGTTGTATGGTAAAACAATTGACATAAATGCTGCTTCTGTGTCACACGTCTTTTTTTGGGGGGGGGGCTTGAAGATTGCTACAGCTATAAGCTTAGTCTGGAGTTGTCAGGCACATTATTGTTTAAAGTAGAATTAATGTAGATATAGAGGAATACATTTATTACCCCCTGCCTTACTGTTAAATGGAATGATGTTGCCCTTACCTCTTGCTTAACTTCTTTCAGGACCATCAGGAATCCAGGAAGATATTCCTCCTGCAGATGGTAGGCCAAATAAATTTATGTCAGTACTGCAGATCAATTTAAAGAAATACCATAATGTGATTTTAGACCTGTTGTGTGTATTTCTGCATTGTCTGTAATAGTGGCAGCACTGTTAGTTGTTTAGCATATATTTCACTGCAGTAGTGCAGGTATTAATGTATCCCTGTGTTTCTTCCTTTTTATCACAGATGATCATGAAAGTGAGGGTGTGAGCCCTATGCCACCTGATGTCATTGTCTCAGCAGACACCTATGATGATGGTGGTCAAACTGAGGCACAGATGGGGGTACAGAGATTGAATATGACACATAGGTTGACATCCAGCCACCCCCTTCATTTTCCCTGGACACAGCCAGTAGGCCTATGCCTACCCAGTCCACTGACCCCACAGATACTGGACAGGTGGAGGATGAGGACATTGATCAGGCAAGTGTGGCTGTTGGCTCTGGCTGTAGCCAAAGTGTGAGCAAGGTGCCATACAGGAGGGTTGATAGGGGTGCTCAAAGGGAGCCTACTGTCCCTCCTTCATATGGGGTAGATGTCTCTTCCCATGTCACTCAACTTATGTTTAGGGCCATCATGGAGACACAGGCACATTCATAAAGGCTGACATGTGTGACAACCTCCACCATGTTGCCGATAAAAATGGATCAGATGAATGACACATTGGAACAAGCAGTATCTGTGATAGAATGTGTGCTAGGAGGGGAACAGCATCCTCACTGGCATAGATCAGCCATGGCATCTGCTGATAGCCAATGTGGATGTGCCTGATCCAGCTCCTGTAGTGGCAGTACTTCTGCTGGTCCATCAGTGAGTGCGCTGTCCACACCCACTCATGGCAGGCCATAGGGTTGTGGTCCTGGGCATTCCTATGAAGGGAGCACTTCCATCAGACATCAGTCGCATTCAGGTAGCAACACTGCATCTAACATTGGGTGTGGAGGTGGCAATGCAGCTCCTTACAGGGCCAGTTCTCATGGTCGGGGGTGACAACTATGAGCTGCCAACTCTACCATGCACTGCTCACACCTGTCTGACATACCAAGACAAACAGCTAGCACCGAGATTGGCTGTGTTCATGCAGATTCTCACACACCACTTTCACATGGAGGTCCCCATACAGACACACACACAACAGTTATATTATTCAGCCTGCCTGCTTTCCTTTCTTACTCACACAGAGTCTCCATCCTTTTGGGTCAGCCTAGGGCTCCTGCCCACTCCACACAACACCCTTTGGAAGTGATGATAACTGTGCCTTATCCTTGTTTTTTTCTCTTTTGGATTCAGTGATACAAAAGCTTTGTGTCTGATGCATAGGGTGCATAGCTACATTAGTGCTTAGTATATCTGCATTTGTGCTGTTGAACTGATAATTATACCTGTCACTTATATTTGCCTTGCCAAGTTATACAGTGGATAGCATCATAATTTCACTACTTTATAGTGTATTCTCTTATAAAGGTTGTGAAGTCAGAAACTGCAATATGTTTCATTACTTTCGAACTTTTCTCTGTAATGATTTTCCAGTACAAATGTATGGTGCACATCATAAGTCATCCCATCACATTCAGATCTCAGGATTGTATGACAGCATGATAGTAAAATCTCATCAGAACAGTGATACAGTATAATGCTCTCTTTTGCATGTACCTCACCAGACACATGCAGCAGCTGGACAGAACAAAGGGCTTTCTCATCAAGATAACACAGGGCCTACAAACCATGCATGATGTATGTGTATATATTAAAAGATGCCTCACTATAATCTGTTTGGTATTGGATGAGGTGATGTCTCCCTGGCCTCCAGGCCAGTGTTTGATCATACCCTGGTGGAATGACTGCATATACAATAATCTGATATAGTCAACAACATCAGCATTGTCTGTTGAGTATATGGTAATAACAGTGTCCCATATGCTGGTGTAAAATGCTTTCTGTAATGTTAAGAAGCAGCATACACACACACACACACACACACACACACACACACACACACACACACACACACACACACACACACACACACACACACACACACACACACACACAGTTGACTGCAGTAAGAAGATAACCCCCACTTACCTAAGTGCACATACTGCAGAACGCAGTATGTTACACAAGCACAACAGCACAAGCCTGACTTTTACTGGCTGTAGATCAGCTTATAGTGGATAACATCAACAGGCCATGTGGGAGACAAGGGCAGTGAGAGCTACATGAAATGGATGCATAGGCTCATACAAGTATCAAAATACTGGCAAGCCTTGCCATTGGACAAGTAACTGTAGGATAGCACGTCTATTCTGCTGACTAGAGGGATACACACACACATCAAGTTGGCTGCAGTGAGAACATAACCCTTACCTAACTATACACATTATAAAACACAGTACTTTATCCAAGTGCAATGACACAAGTCTGCCTTTGATATGGCTGCAGGACATCTTATAGTGGATGACATCAGTAGTGCATGCTGGAGAGAAGAAGCTTGGAGGCTAGCCTGGAATGGATCTGTAGACAGGTACAAGTATCAAAAATACTGTTAATTTCTGGGATTTTACTGCAGTGAGAACAAAACCCCTACCTATCTAAGTACACAGGCTACAGAACTCAGTACATTACACAAGTGCCACAAGTGCCACAACACAAGTCTCATGTATACCAGACTGCAGGTGAACTTATTGTAAATGATACTAGCAGGCCATGTGGGGGACAACAAGACACATATATTCATAGATTCATATGACGCCAGTAGCCTAACAGCACTAGGGTGTGTAGAAGCCTAGCTGTGTAAAAACACAAGTACCTTATTGTGCATAGTTGGATGTTTGAGTTAAGCAGAGGAAGGTTGTGAGCACCACCAACTGACCCTGGCCATGAGGGAGCACACAACATTATATATTATACTTTGTAGTGTGGTTGATATATGTGTGGAAAAAATACTGAGACCTCATGATTGTATTGCTTGCTGGGGGGCAATGGTTAAAGTGTACACACATGTGAGTTACACCTGTTTGCATGTAGATAACCAGTGCACAAATGCATTCCACATTGCTAACATTAGACAAGCAGAATACAACAGTGGCAAGCAACTGCATGTATAGGCAGTTGTGTATATGTTTTTCTCAAAACTTAAAGCCATGCCGGTCCAGATAGCAGGATTACATGCACAGGACTATAGTAGATAACACACCTGCAATCATACATATGATGATACATGTGACAATACATAGACTACTCCATCAGTAAAAGTACTACTGTATGGAATGTGCTGTATTTGAACCCAGGACCATGTTTATGGCAGTCCTACACTTACACCTGTTGCCACAAGAATGTTGAGGAGACACTTGTCAATGTTGCACTTCATTGCTGTAAACTGCAATGTCACAACAGTAAAACAAAGGTTGTACACCCTGTACTACAGCCCAGTACCATCTGTAGTTCAGGTTGGATTTTCATGATGGCCAAGGGCATTAATTCATTGAATGTATCCAGTTTCTCATTTTGGCAGTCTGCTTCGTAACTAGTCCAACACACTTTGCGCAAACCAGATAAACAAAGCCAAACCTGAAATGTATTTCTTTACTGCGTCAACTGTTTGCCTATGTGGTGATTCACGTAAAAAGTACAATTAAAAATGAGAAGAATAAGAACAAAAGAACTTAGTAATAGACACATATACATAAAATAAGTGTCACATGTTAAGGTACTTTCTGTACTATTTACTTCATTACTCCAAGTAACAAGTAAGTAAGTAAATAAGTAAGGATGGTGCAATGGTGCAGCAGTAGCACTGTCACCTCACAGCAAGAAGTTATCTGGTTTGATTCTTGGGTGGAGTGTCTTCTGTGTGGAGTCTGCATGTCCTCCCTGCATTTGTGTGGGTTTCCTCCAGGTGCTCCAGTTTCCTCCCATGTAACAAAGACATGCATCTGGAATGTTTCTCCCAGGGCCTCCCCACTGCTGAAAATTGGCTTTGTTCCAAGTCGGACTTTCCTGGTTAACAAATAAAAAAAAGTTAAGAAATACTAGAATATGCCATAAAATTATTAAGGAATACATTCCGGGTTCAGGACATACCTTCAAATGCAGCAGTTGACACAATTTTATTTCAGGGCTAAAATTTCCTTGTCTCTACTCCCATTGTATTGAAGTATTCAGGAAAAAACAGAATGGATGCTACATTGATGCTTTATAGCTTGTTGAATAGCTCCACTGTACTGAAAATCATCTGCTTATGCTGTAATTAGCACCTATGAAAATCATCTGCTGCTTAACTGAATATATTAACTCCACTGGTGCTCATTAGTGTGCGATACACACCTCCACACTGCTCTGTGTATAGAAGCTTAAATAAGATAAACACAGGTTATCTTGTTATTACTTTTTTCCATTCCTGTGATATTGCACAAACATGCAGCTCAAAACGTGAAGGAAAGGTTGCAAACTCTGTAGTGGAACCCAGGACCATCTATATTCTGTACTGTCAGCTCCTAAAAGGAGAAACTCATTTGTACAAATGATGGTAAAGTGTTAGCACAAGCGATATTCCCATTTCATGAGTACAATTTGAAATTCAGAATTTGTTAAGAATATATGTTATGTAAGTAACAGCTGACAGATAATATGCTGTTCATAATTTAGTTTATATTGGAAATGTTTTGCCATAACTTTTATGACATGAAGAACTGTTGCTATTGCTTTCCTTGTTTGCACAGAGTTAAGTGATGAGCAAACATGGTTCTTTTCTTAAATGGAAAAGATAGTAATATTGCTATTGCATCACCTTATTTTGCACAAACAGGCTAAACAGTGATGTACTGCAATCAGCACTCTGGACAGTACTGAGTGTAAAAATTACACCTGCTGCTTAGTATGACAGTGAAAAAGAGTTTTCAAAGGCAGGAGAGTTTTACTATTATTGATCAAAAATGATAGATGAATGTATGGTGTTTAGTTTCATTTAAAAACTCACTGAAGTTAGTTACATACATTGTAAGTGTATCCTCACTGACACACCCATTGTAGTAAAGGTTGTTTAAATTGCTGTCGTGTTTTCCATTTCTCTCACACTAATCATTCACACTTGCTAGCTGTTAGCACCTAGCAATACTGTAGAGCCTACACTATGTTTGCACAAAGTCAAAAGTTTGGTATTCAAAAATTCTAATGAGTTCACACCTCATTTGCATCTTTAAAGTGCTCATAGGGCTAAATCTGCAGGTTTACTGTGACTTTTATGAACTGCAGGGTATTAAACGACACATGTTCGAATCACTGTTTTCAAAATGGCAGTTACATGAACCAAAAATTATTTATTTCTAATGATTGGGTGACATGTTACACTCATTCATTCTTGATTCAATGTACTGGGAAATCACGTTTCAGTGGGGAACAAGGAATTAGCCCATTTCTTCATTGTAGTGAGATATCGGAGTTGATATATTTAATATGCATGGGGTGTTGGGGGCACATGGGGGTGTAGACCCCCTGAAAAATAGTAGCATTAACATACTGTTGACTGTAGAGTGTAGCATTATGTTAATGTGTATAGCATAGGTGACTGACGTCATCTCCTGCTATGTCGAATATATCGAACCATGGTTGTCGATGTATACATTTTTACCTTGGTTTACTTTTCAGCATTTTGGGTTGACATTCTAAACAGTCAACTTAAGCAGATTTGGGGTGCCAATAGTAAACTGAATCTACACTGTAAAAAGGTAAGCATGCAGCTAGGGAACTTGAAGGTGAGGAAACGTTTGTGTATTTGGTCAAAACAGGACTGGCATTCTTTGAAGATGATTTAGCTGGACAGAAGGGTTATAATTTTCCTAAGATATGCTTGTATTATTCAAGTACATTCTAAATTTTGTACAGTGTTACAAATGTATTTATATATCTAGCAGAAAATGGAACTTTTATCTATATGTACATGTATTATACTTCATTGTTAGTATTGACATTTTTGGCAGGCATTTACATTTCAGAGATAGACAAGTTATACTTTCATCAAAACAATTATTTTTAAAATTTGATTTTACAGTAGTCTATGTTCTTGGAGAGAATTGTAATGTATGTGTCACTGACACTGGTGTTATGCTTCTGAGATGGCCCAGTGTAACCTGTATGGGAGTGATGGGTACAGTGAGGAGTGACTGGCATTCATAAATTAACTTTTCTGTTATAAATGTGTACACATCCTAATAACTGTGTGGAAAGCATATATACCATTAATTCTGTGACATTCCTTAGTTTGTATGAATCTTTATTTGTTTGGTATTTTTTGGGGGTGGGGAGCCATTTACTACCATTCTATGGTCCAAGAACCAAAGTGTGGGTTCAGGTGCTTTTCTGTTGAAAATGTGTAGGTATCCTGATATTTCTGTGGGAAATATATATACATTGCTTATGTGGTATCCCTTGGTTTGTACAGACCTTTGCTTGTGTGTGACAACCACCTAATTTTGAGTTATACTAAGCAAAAAGTGTGTTTCAAGTGCTTAATGTTGACAAAAGGGTACACAGACTAATTATTTTTAAGTAATTCCTTAGTTATGTGATATTTATCCTTTTTATATTTCTCTGCTTATGTCACATAGGATTATGGCACCAAAGCCTATAAATCCACAGAAACTCCCTTTCAGTGACGCAGCATATGAGGTGACAATACAGGTTCTGAGGTGCTATGGTGCTTTTCTGCTTGAGAGAGGATGTGGGGATATGGCTGCTAGAAAGGAGATTTGAAATGAGTTAGTCAATGATGTCAACACAGTCTGAGGTCACAGCAGAAATTATGATCATATTCAGCATCAGGCCACTGATATGATTTCATCAGCCCAGAGGAGGGCAACTGCAATTTTGTGAGAACAGCTGACTAAGGGGGTGGTCCTGCTACATAGCCACCACTGACACCAAATAAGGAGTTCTTGTCCACTGTCAGAGATCTAGGGAGCTCAGTGCAGACTGCACATTGTGTGCTGATGTCAGTGCTTATGTGACTAGGAGGACAAGTGTGTCCCAGGAGCTTCTTCCCGGTAAGCTCACATATGGCAACTTTTATATTTGAAGAATAAAATATATAATTTGACAGCTACTTCCTGTGAATTTATTTTTTGCACCTGTACCTATTGATAAGTAATAAAGTTATAGAAGACAGTTGCTCAGCACACATGTTTGTGGGTGGACGTCTTAGCCAAGTTTCAGTTTTAGCTATTTCTTATAGGATATATAATCAATGGTGTATTCACTATTTCCCTGTGTTATTCCTATCTGTGATGTTTAATTGGCATCCTATACTTGCTTCATTTCTTCTAAGACAATCCTCCCTGCAAAGTGTGGAGACATCTGCACATGGCAAGTATATGTTTATTTACTTATTACTAAGTATTATTTAGATATATAATTATCTGTATGTGTGAAGTGGACATAATGAGTGCCAGCTGTGATTGCATGACCAGTGTAACTTTTTTATCATCTATATTGGTTTAATATTTAATGCAGTAGTGATTTAATTCCTGCATTTGCTGCTTATTATCACAAGTGATTCTGACAGTGGAAGTGTAGGACTCCTACTACCTCATGTTGGAGTATCAGTAGGCTCTGATGATGATGGTGGCCAAATGAAGGCACAGTCAGGGGGTGCAGAGGTTGAATATGAGACTGAGGTTGTGACTCACACATCCCCTGTATTTCCTTTAGACACAGTCAGTATGCCTATGCCTACCCATTTCACTGAGCCCTCAGATATTTGATAAGATGATGACATACCTCTCAACTGTCTAGATTTTCAGAGAATGTCCAGATTTTTGCCTTATATTTTTGGTCTGCTCCTCACAATATTATTGGTTTTCTGGCAAATTACTGGGATGATCTGAGGATTGAAGTCATTAAATAATGACATACATTTGAGTTTCAGACTTCAAATCCCTTAGAAAATGTATGTTAACACAAACCCTGTTATTCCAGCAACTTTCTAAGTTTATAAGAGCAATATTTAAAATCTGTCCCTATTTTTGGGCCTTTGCCCCCCCCCCCCATTTTGTCAGGCTTTGTCCAAATTTCATGCATTAAGAGGGTGAGAGTTATGGTTGAGGGTGACGCACTTGATCAGGGTAGTGTGGTTACTCTGGCTTCAGTGCCAGTTGTCTCTGGACATAGCTAAAGTGTGGGCGAGGTGCCATACAGAAGAACTGGTAGGGGTGCTCAGAGGAGGCCTGTTGTCTACCCTCCACCTGATGCTGGTGTGCCTTTATGTGCCATTCAACGTATGTTTAAGGCCATCACGGAGGCTTAGGCACATTTCACTACAGCCTCCAAGGACATCCTTAGGGCTCTAGATGTGGCACAGGCTGATGTGAATGACTGCTTCTGCTGTGTGGCTGATTCAATTGATCAGATGAGTGACATGATGGAACATGTGTCTTTGATGGAACATCTGCTGGGAGGAGGACAGCATCCAAGTGCCCGCAAGTCCACAAAATTATCTGCTATTAGCAAACATAGAAGTGCAAGATTCCTCTCCCATAATGGCACTACTTCCACTGCTCATTCAGTGGTTGAGCTGTCCACACCCAGATATGGTAGGCCATGGGGTCATGGATCTGGGCATAGTCATGAGGAGAGCTCATCCAGCAGACATCGATTATGTTCAGGTAGCACCAGGACATCTGACCATGGGCATGAACATGCCAATGCAATTCGTGGTAGAGGGAGTTCTCATGGTGTATGCTGATGACAATGAACTGATACCTCTACCATGCATAGCTCACCTGTGTCTGACCTGCCAGGATTTAGAGCTTGCATAGAGCTTGGCTGTGTTCATACAGACTTACACACACATTTCAAATCAATTGCCTATGCAGACACACACATGTAAGAGGTACACGAAGCATTCATGCGGATTGCAGGTCATTTTGTCTCAGTGGCCATTTGATAATTAGCTACATTTCTGCCTGCCTGTCTTTCTTACTCACACACATTCACTACTTTTGTGTCAGTCTTGATCTCCTATTCTCCCAACCCCCACTCTGTGCAAATGATAACTGTGCATCACATTGTTTCTATCTTTTATATTCAGGGATACGTATGTATTTGTTCTGATGCACAAAGTGCCTAGCTAACTGAATGCTTATTATATGTAATGGTGATGCTATTTTGAAACTTTAACTGGTTTCTTATGGCCTTTTTGCTGTTGTGATTTCTACCTTGAAATCAATGATATGTCAGTGAGACTTATTGCTCTACTTTTTGAGAATGTAGGGATAATTAGACTTTGGACTGCATTTTCTATTGCATTTTCAATGCATGAGACATGTTAGCTGATAAACGATACAACTTTATTGACATAAGTCAGTTGTCTTACATATTGATGTCATTGCTGGACAACTTGCACATATTCCACTTAGGTACATTTTCAAGTAACAGTATGCACGTATCTGGTATTCATTTGTGTTCTTACCCATTTATTTTCCTATTTCAGGGTCAACACTTACCTTGATAATCCTGCAGTCACAACTGTTGTAGTTCAGGCCTGACTCTATCTGATGTTAGCATTACACAGCCATCACATATGTCAGCAAAGGCTGTGAGTGTTGCTGACAACAATTTTACTGTATGTATGTGCATAGGATGAATGTTGTACCCCTTAGCTGGTCAACATGTGTGCTATCCATTGCCTCTTGGCCAGGGCAAGTGCATATTATACATGCCTACATCTATCTACACCCACAGTGGCTAGTGGTTCACGCTCTGAGTCCTCAACTATGTGTAGCTGTGGTGACATTGCTAGTGATGGTAAAATGTGTGCATCTTCCCCTTGGTGCTCCTGTTGCAGCTGTTTTTTCAAGATAATATTGTGTAGGATAGTACAGATAGTGTTAATTTTAGCACAAGTACTGGAATCATACTGCAGTCCCCCCCCCAATGTATCTAGGCAATGAAACGATTACTTCAGCAGCCCAAGCACATGCTCTATGATATTTCTGGTTTGAGAATGTGCCTCATTATAGCATGCCTCAATGGGTGTGTGTGCATTTCTGATGGGTGTCATCAGCCATGGTTCAAGTGTATCCCCTACATCCCTCCAAAAATGACCTTGTTGGATATCCCCCCCCCCCCCCGGAAAACCTCTGGTAGAGTTGTGAGTTGTGCCAGATATGTGAGTTGTGGTGATTGCCAGGGTTGCCAGCAAAGACATTCAGGATTATTCCCCTATTGTAACATAGGATCAGTTAATGGAGTGGAAGCCCTTCTGTTTATGTAGGCCCTTCCCTGTTCCCCAGGTGGTGCTTTGATCTCAATGTCCATCAGTCTCTGGCACTCAAGACTTCAGGGAAGTGTGGTATGGAGTAGAAATCCTGCATAGTTTTAGCTCTGTCCTTGGGGATAGGGGGAAAATATATATAGTCACTTGCATGCTGTAGCATAGCATTCAGGAACTGATGTAGGAACCTGGATGCTAATTCCTGTGACACACGTAGCATATCCCCTGTTGATTTCAGGAAGGTTTCTATAGCTAAAATTCTGAGTGCTACACATACCTTGGATTCCACAGGTATTATTCCTCTCGGTTTTCCCTTGCTCTCAATTGAGGATGACAGAGGTTGCAGAGTTCATGGAGTATGTATCTATTTACCCTATAGTGCTCTATTATTTCCACTTCATGCAGACCATGAAAAGTTAACTGGGGTCTAAACACCCTTCTCCGTCTAGCCCAAGGTCTATCATCAGCAGCACAGACTTGAGCCTGTTGCACACACACATGCAGAAGACCAGCAGCAACCCCTAACATCCTTTCCCCTCTAGTGCAGTTTCCATGGCTGTATTCCGATAGGTTTTGGAATTCAAGACAAATACCTACATTAAGTGTACATGATTGCTTTATAGCTTATCGAATAGCTTTACCATCTTGGATTGGTTGATTAGCCTACAATTCAGCTGCTTTTGTTGTAATTAGCATGCCATGATGTTTATCATGTTTGCACAGCTCTACACATCTTGTAGAGCTGCTTACTGAATACAAGTCAATGCGCTATTGTGTACACATTGCGCCATGACACACACACAGTTTTAGTGAGCCATGTGTGGTTTATTGAATCCAGCCCACTTTTTTCCACAGTGACTTCAGAAAAATATTTGCAGAAATCAAGCACTCTCATTTTTACTGAAGATATTCACAAACCAAATAACCCAAAAGGGAGGAAGGACAGCAAGTCCACTCAGTGAAACCAACAGCTTTATTGAAATAAAAACACGGTGGTTAAGCGCTTTCATCCCTATCATAGGGACTTCCTCAGAACAATACTATCACATTTCCCAGCATTCATATACAGCCAACAATAAAAACTAATTGGGTCCTATTAATTACATTGTTAATAAATTATCTTAAAAAACCTTCTAAAAGAAACATATACCTTTACTATAAACATTATATTAAAATAACAATTCATTAAAATTCTTTCTCACTCTCATTTTTAAATATGAGTATAGCCTTTACTAGTGAATTGTCTGTTAAAAGTTAGTATTCCTAAAGATAACTGATTTAGGAGGGAATTTAATAAAGCCTGCATGGTTTTATTTACTGTGTAGGCATCACACCCACGCTACTTACATGAAAGTAAGCAGGTTTTAGACTGAGTAAACACTACTGAGCAGAGTGCACGCACTTGCCAACATGGTAAAAATTCCATGGATTTCAAATTACCTCATAAGCAGGTGAATCTCATGCAAATTATGTGGGAAAAGTGATCTAGCAAGCAGATAATCAGCTCTTGAGACCCCTTGTCAGTGTCTGTAGTGTACATGGAAAAATTCCATGTATAGGTGTTAAATAAAATTAAGAATTCAATACACAGGAGGTTCATATTCAAAAGTTTACTAGTGTACACCAGGAGGCAAAAAACGTACAAGTACAGAATTTTGTCTAACATGAAACAGGAAGCACACAAGTTTATATAGGTTTAACATTCAAGCTGTGCCCACCTTACTGACGTGATATGTCACAGGGCATCTACATCACTTTAGCTTTACAGTCCTCTATTCATAAAACTGCTGATGCTGTATATTTTAAAAAAGTTTTCCTCTGGTAACAATACGGCCTTGCTATCCACCTGGTCAGAATGTCTTTCTGTAAAGTTACTTTTTCAAGGTTTCATATCAGTTCGAATACAATAGCAGATTCAGTCTTTTAATACACATCTTTATTCACTGTTACACTTTCCCACCAGCTGCATGCTATCTCAGTAACACATATACAAGGCCAAATCATCCCAGCAGGAAAGAGCAGAAGATTTCATTATTTCACACATTTAATTTCCTGACCCAGCAGATAATCACTTGTGAAAAGCATAAACATTAAAACTTGCTAAGCTAGTATCTGCCAGGGTTGAAGGTCAACTTGCTTCAAGCCACACTGCAGTTTCAAAACTACTTACATTTAAACATGAATTAATCCTTTCTGTTATATGATTAATAGAATAAAATGCATTATATACTACTTTGCTTTTAAACTAGCATTTCTCATATATTCAAATACACATTTTTCTAACATTCCCCCCTATTAATACTTTTTATTCTATTTTGAAGTATGCATAGTGTCATTTCATCTCCCAACTTCTTCCACTTAAGATTTTTCAGCTAGGTGAGTCATTCAATCTATACTTCAGAAAAAATATCATCTGAGATCAATTTTTCAATCTCAATATCTTGGTACAAAGTCTCAGTAACAGATACATCAATAAAATCTTTGATTAATCTTTTCATGCAGGGAATTCCACAGCAAACACATGCTCCTATTAGGAGTATACCCACACAAATGGCAATCAGAATGTTCATTAGGATGGAACCCCACCCCCAAATAGATTCTGGAAAAAGTCCATCAGTGGATTTGGGCCTGGTTCAGTCATGGCTGATACTTGCTGAATTACCTCTAGGTGATTATTAATTTCATGCCTGTTATCTGGTATGTACGCACAGCATTCTTCTTTGATAAGCGCGCACGTACCACCTCTCGCCGCTAGGGTGAAGTCAAGAGCCATTCGATTTTGCAGCACAACAGTTCTCATTGCATTCAGTTCATCAGTCACCAGTTCTAGGGTGGAAAAAGTTGCGTTACTTATTACTTCGAGAAGTTTCGACAACTTCCTCAGCTCCCAGATCGATTTGACTGCTCCATAGGCTGGGAATATTACTGCCCAAGATATAACACTGTCACTCAAGTCCATATGAGTCAATTTACTTTTGTTTTTCATGCTATTATGGTCTTTCCAGCCAGCTTCGATCTTTCCAACTGGATTCCCAGGTTTTTCAACTGGACCTTCGGGTTTTCGGGCTGCTTCTCTCACGTTTCGTATCTTACCCAAAGGTAACTCTGCAGTATGTCTTATTGCCGGAACCAAATAACCCAAAAAACAACTGCCAGACCAATTCTCAGATAACCATTTATATGCCTTTTTCCCACAAATAAAATAACAGTTTTCTACTTTAGTACTAATACGCATTAGCCCTGCATGAAACATTTTCTGATCTATAACTGACAATTGTTTAAACAAAACTGGATTCTTGGGAATGTCATTCATGGTTGTTTTTAATGAGTTCAAATATGAGTCATAATTAGTATTGCAAAAGGTATTGCCATTACTATTCTTAATATAACATCGGTAAGATATGGTTATATTACAATTGCTCCAGCCCACCTGGAGAGTATCATTTTTATAAAAACATACAATTCCTTTTTGTGTGACAGGTAAAAATAAAGCTATTTTATCCTGTGATCTCACAGTTCCTGTATCGAAGAGTAAATTCTCCCAAGTCTCATTTATCCCCAAAGGGATAGCGGACATTATCAGTCCTCCATATGCTGTTGGTATAGCTGTACAAACCCAGCAATTTGAAATGTCCATAGTCTCTGCATATACACGCTTCATGGCTAGGTATGTGTTAAAATTTGGATGCCAGTCTATAGACGTTTCATCACGCCTTCCCACTTTCACTTGTGTGGTTTTGTGTAGGATGAACCACAACAAGAGGAAAATTGTCACAATTACAGTCAATAAATGTATACTCAGCAAAATGATTATGCAACATCTCTGGGGTTGATCTAGATTTCTATTCGCTTTGTTTTTGGCCATCCTGGTCTGGTTGTGTATCAGTCACAAAGTTTTTATCAAGTTGAAAGTTCTTTACCGGTTTGCAGTGTGTCAAATGAACCCAGGATGTCCTCTCGGCCACTCTGACTGCAGTAGGCATTGCCAACAGAACCTGGTATGGTCCTTCCCACTTTGGACTTGCCCAATTCTTCCTTTTCATCACTTTCAGCCACACCCACGACCCTGGGGCCAAGACTGCTTCTACCGGTCTGGTCTGTTCCTTATCCGAAAAAGAGTTAAACTGCAAAACAGATTTATTTGTTAACAGTTTCCTCATATAACTAGCTAATGAACTGTCAGCCTCTTGCTCTGCAGGCATGAGAGCTTTCCACTGAGGCACATAATATGCTCTCCCAAAAATCATTTCAAAGGGAGTCAAACCCTTTACATTTGGAACTGTTCTCATACTCAGCAGTGCTAAAGGCAGACAGTGTATCCAATTCTTTTGGGTTTCCTCAACTAACTTCCTAAGTTTATTTTTGAGGGTACCATTGTACCTTTCCACCAGTCCTGATGACTGTGGGTGGTAGGCACAATGGTTCTTTAAGGAGATACCAAAAAATCTCCCAAGTTGCTGAATTGTCTGATTCACGAAATGTGTGCCGTTGTCACTATAAATCCTTTCCGGAATGCCAAATCTAGGGATTACTTCTTTTATCAGGGCTTTCGCCACTGTTGCTGCATCCGGATTCTTGGCTGGAAAAGCTTCTACCCATTTGGAAAACATGTCTACAATAACTAAACAGTATTTCTTCCCTTCACACTTATTCAATTCTATGAAATCCATACAAATAGTATGGAACGGATATGGTGGTATAGGAAAACTTCCTTGCTTGGTTTTAAATGCCCCTTGTGCATGGTGCTTGTTACAAGTATGACAAGCTGCACAAAATATTTGTGTGTAATTTGTGTATCCATATGTTTGGAATATTCGCTTTACTAACTGTACCATCCCCCCTGTTGAGACATGGCACTGCCCATGGCTCAACAAAGCTGCATATCTAAATAAATTAGACGGCAATATCGGTTTTCTCTCTTTGGAAATGTACAGTCCATTCTCAAGAATTGCACCTCGTTTTACCCATTTTTGTTTTTCTGCTTTTGTAGTAAGCGTCTGCATTGTTTTTGACATGTCTAAATCTAAAATCTCAGAGGGTTGTAATTCCTCATTCAAAAGTAAAGTTTCTGAGTCTGAGGCTGCTTGCTTTGCAGCTGCATCAGCTCGTGCATTGCCTTTCAAAATCTTATCCTGTTATTTTGTATGAGCTACACATTTACAAATAGCTACTTTGGTAGGTAACTGAATAGATTCTAATAATTCCAAAATAAATTGCGCATGATTAATAGGTTTTCCACTAGATGTTATCATTCCTCTATTTTTCCATTGTTGCGCAAATACATGTACTGTAGAAAAAGCATACTGACTATCAGTATATATGTTTACACACTTGTTTTTTTGCTAAAGTACATGTCCGCGTCACAGCTATCAATTCTGCTGCTTGTGCAGATAAGTTATGTGGTAAGGATTGGGCTTCTAGAATTTCAGTGTCTGTAACTACTGCATACCCCACCAGATTCTTTCCTGTAGGACCCCTTCTGCATGAGCCGTCCATATAATATGTCACCTCAGCATTATTCAAGGGCATATCTGTGAGATCTTGTCTAGGTAAGGCTTACTGTTCAATTTCCTGCAGGCAGCTGTGTGGTGTGCCATCCGCAGGAGTTGGAAGTAATGTTGATGGATTTAATGTCGTACATCATTCAATTGTCATATGAGGTTGGCTCAGCAGTATAGTCATACATGAAAGATGTCTAGCAGGAGAAAGGTATGCCATTTTTTTCTTGCAGTAAAATTATTGCAACTGCATGAGGCACTCTCAATGTGAGAGGGTGGAATAACACCACTGAGGCTGAAGCCTGTACTGCCATTGCAGCTGCAACTAGTGCTTATACACAGTGAGGCAAAGATCACGCCACTGGGTCTAACTGCGATGAATAATAGGCTATGGGGCGTTGCTTGTCCCCATGTTGTTGCGTCAGTACTGACGTCATATATCCTTGCTTGCAATCTACGGTCTGAAAGAACCGTTTGTGATAATTTGGAAGTCCTAAAACTAATGAAGAAGCTATAAACTGCTTCAACCTGCAGAAAGCCGTTTCTGCTTCAGGTGTCCATTGTAAAATATCTTGTGCTGCCATTGGTGTCTTATATATCAAGTCAGTCAGTGGAGCAGATTCCAAAGCATAATTTGGTATCCAGCTCCGACAGAAATTAGTTGTACCCAAGAAAGACATCATTTCCTTCTTGGTTGCTGGTTTGGGTGCTTGCAAAATTGCTGTTTTACTTTCCTCGTCTAATATTCTACCTTCATTGGATATTACATATCCTAGGTATCTAACCTGTTTTCTCCAAAGTTGTAACTTACTTTTGTTTACTTTGTGTCCTTGTGTTGCTAAAAATTTCAGTAATGCTACAGTATCCTCCCTGCATTGTTGCTGGGTGGGGGCTGCTAGCAAGATGTCATCCACATAAAGTAGAATTTGACTACCTCCTGGTGGGGTAAACCCTGCCAGGTTGCTAGCCATTTCTTGTGCAAATAATGTTGGGCTCTCACAATATCCCTGTGGTAGTCGAGTATAGGTATACCTTTTACCCTGAAATGTAAGTGCAAACCAATATTGACTATCAGGATGTATAGGTATTGAAAAGAAAGCATTACTGATATCTACCACAGAGAAATACTTCTGTTTCAGTTCTAAATCTTTTAACAAAGTATGTGGGTCTGGCACCGTAGGTGCTCTAGGTATTACTGCATTATTTACAGCTTGTAAATCTTGTACCATCCGCCATTCCCCGTTTGCTTTTTTAACAGGAAATAGTGGTGTATTACATGGTGAATCAGGAGATTCTACCAGTACTCCTTCTTTGAGTAATGCTGCTATTATAGGTTTGATTCCTATTTCTGCATTCTTTCTCAAAGGGTATTGTCCTTTCTGTGGTCTAAATGCTGACTTTGGGGTAATTGTAACTGGTCCTGCTGTTTGAATAAGTCCTACATCTGACTTGCCTGTTGACCAAAGAGTTGTTGGAATTTCACATAAGGCCTTTTCTTCTTCTTCTTCTAATAAAAATGCTAATCAGCTGTCCTCGCTAGATTGCAAGTGAACAGCTGGATGTGTCTGTGTCAACCAATTCAGTTTTTGTTTCTGTATCCCTTGTTCTGATAGTTCTAAATCAGTCTGTTTCTCTCATCTTGTTACTTTTTCTCCTAAGTCTGCCCATTTTACACTTTTGTTTTTTGTCAAGCTGACATGTGGTAATCGATTTGATCTATATAATGCAAGGAATTCTTGAGGTAATGAACAGCTAACTACACTGTTCCCCTCAGTATCCCAGTACAAAGTACGAAATACTAGTCTAGTTGCACGATTTCTGAACAATTCTTGCTCATACTCTCTATCAGGTCCTGGTGTAGTACAGTAGTATAGAGTACAGTGTAACAAATGCTGTCGATCAGTGTTGAAGGAGGGGGCTTTACTGATGGCTACATTCATCAGTTCCTCAGTTACTGCCCCTGGACCAGTCGTGACTAGGTCCTGGCTGTACCAGTAAAAAGTTTCACCCTCCGACCGCACTACAAAGGTATCCATTTGTCTCTGTGCCTCCATACCTTGTACAGTTGGAACTACTGCTATGCCAAATATCTGCATAAGGTCCCTGCCCAATAGGTTTACTGGACACTTTGCAGAAACAACAATTTTACTTCTCTGGGTCATACCTGAAACAGGGTCAGTTATTGCTATATCATGGGAAAGTTGTTCCCTGTATAGCTGTCCGTTTGCTGCTTTTACTAGTATATAATCAGGTGATTCGGAATGTTCTGGTAACTTGGAGGGGTGTATCAGGGTCTGTGACGCTCCTGAGTCACACAGGAATTTGACTTTCCTTCCCACTACCAGAAGTGTAACTTCCGGTTTCGTATCTGCTAAGTAGAGCTCTAAGCTCAATAATGCTAAGTCCAAAATTTCACTTTCTTCATCCTCCATATCTTCTTGCACTTTCTCTACTCCTTCTATCACATTTACATTTGTTTTCTGTTTATTAACTTTTCCTGATGATTTCTGACTTTCACATGATGTATCTTCACTATCATATAGTCAGTCCTCATCTCCCTTATCTTTTGTAATTACCTTTTTGTTTTGCTTACAATCCCTTGCTAGATGTCCCTTTTTCCCACACTTGAAGCATTCACCTCTCTTTTTCCTTTCTTCAAAATCTTCTGATCGTTTGTCAGACTGTTTGTTTCCCTGGGCATTCTTCTTGCCCTTTTTACCTGACTGCAACACAAATACTTCAGCTCCATCTTCAGCAGTGAAGACTTGCGCTTTCTTTTTCTTTTTACTATTAAAATGTCTTTCGTATTCAAGTAAGGCTTGTAGCCTCCCTGTTCGATGATCTATCATATGCTTCGTAATGAAGCTACTAATAGGTGCAATGCAATCTTTCAAAAATGCATTTTTCAATTGTTGTTCATACGGGGAATCATTTGTTTGGTTCTCAGGAACCGCCATACCGCTATGATTATTAAAACATTCCAATAATCTAGCATAGTACCCATCTATTGTCTCATTTTCCTGTTGTATGCATTGATTAATGCAAGTCCAGTCTGCTCTAGGTTTCTATTTCTCAGAGATTCAGTCTGTTAGACCTTTCACTCTGTTGTCTAACTCTGTGTCACTATGTGGGAGTGGTTTAAGCTCTGCATTACGAGGATTCCAGGTGCCACAAATCATGTGCCAATCTGGACCTATAATTTGTCTTACTACTTTTTCCTACTTCTTCCCCATTCAAGTGGTAACTCAACCTCATGCCTTGTAAATCTTCTAAAAATTTTGTAAAATTAACTTTCGGATGGGGGATTCCCTCAGTAGCTTTCCGGATATCTTCCGGTGTCCATGGTCTATATACTAAGAGTGTTGGGTCCTGCCCTTCCTGTCCTGCCTGAGGATTTGGAACTTCTATAAGTGGGCATATTTCTACCTCACTCTCATCCTGTAGGTTTATCTCTATTTAGTAAGATTCTGCGTCCCTATGTATTTTACGTGTTCGGGACCTAGTTTCAATAGGATCTCTAACAAATGGTTGTGGTCTTGCTGAAACTTCAGGATAACGCGGAGGCGGACCAGCCTGTCCACTCGCTTCATATCCTGAAAAGGGTAAAAGAGGGGGCAAGGGAGGAGGAGGAGGAGCTGTCGCTATTACCAAGTTATTATCTTCTTTGTCTAAAAATAATGTTTTCGAATTTTTAAGCTTCTGTTCTCTACGATTTGCTTCCTCAATCCACCTGTGTGCCTGAGGAATGCCTAATTGGTGTTGCTTTTTTGCCTGACCTCCTGCATCAGATTTAAGCTGCTTAAGGAGTTTAACTAGTGAAGTTATATCTAGTTTACCATCAAATTCATATATGTTAACCCATTTCATATAATACCTAACGTTATCAGAACATTGTAATTGCATGTATTTTGTGTCTTCGGTTAGGGGCGGATCTCACGATGTTTTAGTGCACTGATTTCCCATGGCAAAGAAAATGTTACGTAACCCCTTTTTTATCACGTGATATCAAGTTCTCAGTTCCTTTTCACAGTTTATCTAGAATAACTGCCTACCTTATTCTGTTACCCTGATCTATGACCAAATATACAGTACTTCCTTTTGTCCCTGATCTGCAAAACAAATCTTGACAACAATATACTGTAACCTAGTCCCTGATCTAAAACAGAAAAAAGGCAAATTCTTCCTACCTGAGCCTCCTGTATTGAATCGTCCAATATCCGCTCTTCGGCCACAGATCAGAAAGTGGCCAGCCTTTTTAAACGACAATTCAGTTGGAGGTCTTTTCACCCAAGAAGAACCATTTCGGTGACTTCTCCTGCACAGTATTCGACCACCGGTAGACTTTGATCTGCAGCTGTCCAAGGGAATTCCAGTCCGAAGGACCAAACTGTTAAATAAAATTAAGAATTCAATACACAGGAGGTTCAGATTCAAAAGTTTACTAGTGTACACCAGGAGGCAAAAAACATACAAGTACAAAATTTTGTCTAACATGAAACAGGAAGCACATAAGTTTATATAGGTTTAACATTCAAGCTGTGCCCACCTTACTGACATGATATGTCACAGGGCATAAAATTAAGAATTCAATACACAGGAGGTTCAGATTCAAAAGTTTACTAGTGTACACCAGGAGGCAAAAAACATACAAGTACAAAATTTTGTCTAACATGAAACAGGAAGCACATAAGTTTATATAGGTTTAACATTCAAGCTGTGCCCACCTTACTGACATGATATGTCACAGGGCATCTACATCACTTTAGCTTACAGTCCTCTATTCATAAAACTGCTGATGCTGTATATTTTAAAAAAGATTTTCTCTGGTAACAATACGGCCTTGCTTTCCACCTGGTCAGACATAATGTCTTTCTGTAAAGTTACTTCTTCAAGGTTTCATATCAGTTCGAATACAATAGCAGATTCAGTCTTTTAATACACATCTTTGTTCACTGTTACACTTTCCCACCAGCTGCATGCTATCTCAGTAACACATATACAAGGCCAAATCATCCCAGCAGGAAAGAGCAGAAGATTTCATTATTTCACACATTTAATTTCTTGACCCAACAGATAATCACTTGTGAAAAGCATAAACATTAAAACTTGCTAAGCTAGTATCTGCCAGGGTTGAAGGTCAACTTGCTTCAAGCCACACTGCAGTTTCAAAACTACTTACATTTAAACATGAATTAATCCTTTCTGTTATATGATTAATAGAATAAAATGCATTATATACTACTTTGCTTTTAAACTAGCATTTCTCATATATTCAAATACACATTTTTCTAACAATAGGAATGTAGACAGACAAAAGGGGCATTAAAATGTAGATATATATGCAGAAATGGCATATCACATAGAAATATGAGTGAAACTATCCTCCTGTGTGTCTGAAAAAGTAAAGGAAATAAGTTAAATTATTTTTTTTTAATAATCTGGGTATGTTTGTGTGGCATTCCACAGTGTGCAAACATGCTTTACAAAAAAAAATGATGCATTGGTGCTGTTACTAACGTGGTAGGGCTAGGAAGTGTGTAGTTTCCAGGCTGTGAGCATGGATCCTTATGCAAATGAGGTGGAGCATAAAGGGATAATCATGTCCGCATATCCCTTTTGTGTAGGCAGAGAACCATGTTGGTGTTTGCACAGGGGTTGCTGACTCGGGGAGGTGTGTCCAATGACTTCTAATCTTATTTCAGTTTAGCTCTACCTGTTTGCATAGCATGCTGCCATGCTGAGTGTACCCTTTCAGTGAGGTGTGTGCACTCACTTCTAAGCTTTTGTTTAGCTAAGGGGAGTGCGTTTCCACATATTTGTGTGGCACACTGCTATGCTGAGCATGGAAATCTGGGGGTTCAGGACTAAGTGCAGAGCTTTGTTTACCTATGGGGCATGTGTTGGCACAGTGAACTACAGTGTTGAATGTATCTAAAATCCAATGACATATTCATTAATTTTGACCCCTACTTAACTTAAACTACAACTATTAAATTATGTTAATGATATACCATGATATACCGGGGAGGTGGAATGCATCATATATAGCCAATCTCAAAGTCAGCACCTACAGCAGAGCACTATAACGTAAGCATACACCCTACAGTCTGATTTTTCCCTCATATGCTGCACTATTGGAGTACAGACTTGGGAATTTTAACTGAGAGAATGCTAGGGCTGCTGCCAATCTGCTACATCTGTATGTGCAAGATGCCAAAGTCAGTGCTGCTGCTACTGCTGACAATAGGCCTAGACAGAGAAGGAGAAGAGTGTTCAAGCCCAGGGTAACCTTCCAGGAGCTACATGAGCTGGACACTGTAGAGCTCTACAGGGTGGACAGGGACATACTACAAGAACTCACTGAGCTCTGCCGCCTTCAACTCAGACCCAGAGCCAATAGAGGGAAACCCATCCCAGTGGAAACAAAGGTATGTGTAGCCCTTAGGATAATAGTCAGAGGTACCTTCCAAAGACCAACTGGCGACATGATGGGGGTCTCACAGACATCAGCATCCAGGGTACGCCACCAGTTCCTGGATACTATGCTACCACATGCCAGTGATCACATATCTTTTCCCCTTGCCCCTGAGGCAAGGGCCAGCAATATGCAACACTTCTACCATGTAGCACACTACCCTGAAGCACTAGGTGTCATAGATTGCACTCATGTACCCATCAAGTCACCACCCTTTGAGGAGGGTAGAATCTACGTGAACTGCAAGGGGTACCACACCATCAACTGCCAGGACGTGTGCAATGCCAAGGGGATTATCATGAATGTGTGTGCTGGCAGACCTAGCAGTTATCATGACTCCCATATCTGGCATACTTCACAGCTGTACCAGATGTTTGTCAGGGGGGACATCCCACATGGCCATTTACTGGGGGATGCTGACTACGCACTGGAACCTTGGATGATGACACTCATCAGAAATGAGCACACACCCATGGAAGAACATCATAACGATGCACACACACAAAGAAGGAATATAATAGAACATGTGTTTGGGCTTCTGAAGTCACAGTTTCAGTGCCTAGATATATCTGATGAAGTCCTGCAGTACTGTCCAGCCACATGTGCACATATGTTCACAGTATGTGCCATGCTACACAATATGATCATGTGGAAACAGCTGTAGCAGGATCAGCTAAGGGAAGGGATACACAGCACTCCACCACTGCCTAGGTCACCACAGCCACAGCCACAGGACTTGGAGGAGGAACCCCCTGATGATATCCCTATAGGCAGATGTATGTATACCCAGTATGCCCTGGATTTGGCTAAGAGACAATGCATAGCGCAATTCACTGACAACCTAGGGCCCTAGGGACTGACACCTTACTCCTACTCACATACATATAGTAAAATTGTTTATGCCAGAAAACACACACAACCTGTACCTATCCATGTATTGGCTGTGTATGGCTTACATCAGACAGAGTCAGCCTTGAACTACAGTTCTGTCAACTACTGCATTCACAAGGTAAGTCCCTAACCTACAAACTACTTGTAAGGATTACTATAATATGGTATCATGTGTATGGATCTGCTGCATGTATGCAAGGAAATGTAGTGGGTTATGTGGACAGAAGTAACATTCACATGGGACTATGGATGCCCAGTCCAATAGTATGTGTTCACTGATAATCACTAGGCCTCATGGTTGGAATATTCATTACATCAGTCAAGGGAGATGTTAAACAGTGAGGTCACATAATATATGGACTACTGTCTTTCCCAGCATATCATGTGCTGTTGTTTCCCCAACCCCCAACACAGCAGTGTTCCCATATGACTACTGTAACATAAGTCAGCAATGATATATCAGCAGACCAGGCAATCTCAGGGCTGTAACATAGAACTCGATCACACATTGTATGTCACACGTAAAGCAGGAATAACAATGCGCATATTTATGCTGTTGATTGTGTGATGAATGACTCCTATTTGCATGGCAGCCTGTGTGGCTCAGTGGACTAGGGAAGTTAGTATGGGTGATGGTGTTGATAGTTCAAATCAGGAAGTATCCGCATCTTTTGCACTTGAGGTATTATTATGTTGGTGTTTTTACAGACTGTCAGTCTGTGTGTGGGTAACATTATGAACCTCAGTCACATATTAAGTACAGTAGACAGCCGTAGACAGACACAGGTGACAAGGTGGTGTAATGTATAATGTTGACAATGCATGCAGGGACAAGGCGCATTGTTCTTTCCCACAAGTTTGTCTATCTAACTGCAAGCAGCCACATATGGCCATACTGGTAACTGTACACACATAGCTAGAATAATAGTTATCATACTGCTAGGATACTAGATGCAGATAAAAATATGAAGCAATATCACCCTGCAGGCCACAGATGCTGTTCAACACAAGCCTAGTGTGTGTAATGCTCAAGTACTTTGTCTGCAATCACATATACAGCAGACTTTACCTGTGATGCGTGCGATAGATGCCGTGATCTATAGAACATGAGACTAGATAGGTAGAGGTTCTAATCTCACTCCAGGCTACTTTGTGTGTGTATCCCCCTGTAAAACAACTGACATGCCCTCATGGGCTATCAACCTGCAATGGTTATACACTTTTTGGCCCTGTAACTTGCTGCTAGCTTCCAAACTGCCCTGTTTTACAAGGCCTGATGATGTCATCCACCTTAAGACTACCAACTGACAGTGTCATATCAGACTGTGGTGCACGTGATACGTACTGTGAGCTGTAGTATGTAAGACTAGATATACAGGGGTTCTAATCCCACTCCAGGCTACTGGCATGTGTATAGGTTCATAGGTTCATAGGTTCATACTAGGCTATCTGCCCGAGGGCATTTACAAGCCTAGCCCATAGTTTTGTGGCTTACGCCACCCCTTTAGTATGGGGAACTATACCCATTATTTTGCTGTGCCTCTGTTGAGCAGTGACACTGAGGTAATCCCTGGGGTATATCTGCGATCTCCCATCCATTGGTCAAGATTTCTCTTGAACATTGGTCAAGATTTCTCTTATGTCCATATGGCATAAATGTGATCAACTTGGTAACTTAGAAATAGGTAGGGCTTTGAAGTATTTTATTTGTAGCATGTGATGTGCCCCCCCCAAAGGACTGACCAAAGCAAAGCCTGTTGATATCATGAAGAACAATATGTCCTAAACTGATAGTACTAACAGACATGAAGTGTGCTGTGTGCATCACATACTGTGATCTGTACGGTGTACCAGTACATAGGTAAGTGTTCTCATCTACATACAGCCAACTTGCATTACAGGTGTGCCTTGCCAAGCTCTGTAAGCAGTAATTAGAAGTGGTGCTAACCTCAATGTAGCCATGTTTGTGTGTGAGCCTGTTAGAGCATTTTACAACATGTCATGGAACCATAGGATGTTTGAACTTCACTAGCACAATGGCTATACAACCCTCCCAATCGTAGACATCTTTATACCTGTAGTTACAGGATCAGCACATATTGCCCCAGTCCATGAGGGACACAGGCAGACACCCTGTGTTGAGATGACGGTCACCCAGCCAGTCATACAGTTGGCATGTGCTGAGGTGCACAGAGGTGCTCTGTGTGCCATTAGGCAGGATTCTGTTTCAAGGGTGTGTTTATGTCTGATAAACAAATCTCTCCCACAACCAAGTAGTACTAAAATCACATACAATGTTAATCCTACAGATAGGCAGCATATGCAATCAAGCAGGGTCATGCATTGCCCTGTATTCAAGGCACAGATAACCTCTGAGTAGATTATATGCCACAGGTGGCAATGACACTCATTGTAGACAGTCCCCATTGAACACATACTGAAGATGTGATGTGTCCTTGTGAGGGACTGTACTGTTGTGGGCAATTGTCAGTACTGCTTGGAAAGGTACATCAACAAATGGCCATTGCACTCAGATACTGGCATGCTGAGGGAAGAGTACTTGGAGGTTATGAGTATGTCACTTACAGGTGACCGTGGCCTCAGCTATGCATACGGATCTTGCCATACCACTGCAAAGACATGGTGATCTGAGGCACATTAGGGGTAAGCCTGTGTAGCGAGGTGTGTGTGCCCAGTTCTTTCACGCCTGAGTATGTACATCACATTTTGCGACTGATGTGCTACTTACCAGGTACATAGGTGTTCGTGATAAAAATGATACTACAGATATATTTGCATGGAGTTTATGGCCATTAGCATGTCAACAGGCATGTGTTTGCAATACCTCTTGCAGGATAGTGACATACCACAGAGACTGTATGAGTGCTCACAATTTGAAAAAAAAACAAGCAATCTCTGTGGTATCCCTTAAGTCTCTAAACAACCCACTAAAAAATGTAGTGGGTCCAAAAGCAAAACAGTGTAAGAAACTTCTCTGTGTGGAAGATATTTGGTCCATATATCTCTAGTTAATTACTGTATATTAATCAGAAAAGACAAAAGTAGTAGAAGTACTGAACTTAAGCTCATCTTAAGTAAAAAAAAAAATATATATATATATATATATATATATATATATATATATATATATATATATATATGAAATTGTACAGAATTACTAATTATTCGAAAGTAATCCAAACAAGGCAGACAGTCTGTTTCCAGTCGAAAACCCTTTATTAAGTACACAGACAAGCGATCCTAGTAAAACAAAAATAGAGTAATAGTTTCCTCACAAGCTTTCTAAATATATATATATATATATATATATATATATATATATATATATATATATATATATATATATATATATATATATATACTTTTTATCAGGCAAGGGAGTGATTTATTGTGCTGTAAAACAAAGTGTTATTGGTATACATGTTAAATTCACATCCCTTCCCCCATCAGCGTGACATTCAAGATGGTCCTGCCCTACTTAGTAGCTGTCATAATAATATAACCCTTATGTAATTTAAATAAAATGTATAATCATGTGGTACCTCTTATTTAACCAGATTATTAAGTAGATTATTAAGTCTGTGATTTTATCAAATACAATATATTAAGTGGCTGGAAATATAGCAACCTTAGTCCATTTGGCAATCAAAAATATATACAAATATATACATATACACTTTGCATGTAAAAAATGAATTGTAAAAATCATATTCTATTTTCATAACCTATTGTTAACACGCTTTTATCCTTCTAGACTTCTTCAGGTCTGTGTACAAGAACCCTAAAAACTATCTATAAAAATATATATAATTGTATAATTAGTTAATATTTTTATTACACATCATTTTGAATAAAGTGGAAAAAAGAGAACCAGAAAAAGAAATAATAATAAGAAAAAATGTATGATGATGGAAACAAAATATACACTTAAATTACAACTGATTTAAAATGGTATTGAAAACCAACTGGTAGAATAAAATAAAATAAAATAAAATTAGTCATGTAAATAATGTGGCAATTGTCTAAGTTCCAGTGCACTTTTAACAGTATTCGTTTAGTCCAGGCATCCTAAAGGAGTTCAGCTTTAATTGCCACATGAGTTCATGTTTATTAGGGATGTCTCCTTCAAGATCACCCATGTCTATGCAATCCAGGATCTGGAACTTAAAACCTGTGTGTCTTTTATGAAGAGAAAGGTGTTTGGCTAGTGCATTATGTTTACATCTAGAGCAGATTTCTGACAGATGACATGAAATCCTACGCTTGAGTATATTTACAGTCTTGCCCACATATAATTCATCACATTCAATGCACTGTGCCCTGTAAATTACTTTTGTAGTGTTACAGTCACCCCCTGCACTGGTCTTAATGATTTTCTTTAAATAAGGGCAACAAAACTATCACCTTTCTGTATAAATATACAAAATGTACAATTCGTTTCACATCTTTTAGTGTTTCTCTCATATGGTCTAGGTTTAAATTCAACAAAACTTCTAATGTTCCTGGACTTCCTATAAACAAATGATGGGGTTTCACCTAAGATGTTAATCAGAAAAGGGTTTCCTGTGACAATGTCACAGTTTTCTTCAATAACATTTTTGATACTGTGACAATCCAAAGTGTATGTCAGGATGCAGCTATTTTTGCATTTGTTATTCTCTGTGGAATTTCTTATCATTCTCCTACTGGGGAGGTTGAGTGAAGGTGCTTCAGTCCTTTTCATTTCTATAATGGGTCCCAGGATGTTTTTTAACATCTGACTTTCATAGCCTCTTAATAGAAAATCATTCTTAAAGTTGTTCAGGTTTCTCAAAAATGGATCCATCATTCTGGTAATTCTAGCTAATCTATAGCCTTGGGACTTCACTACATTATACTTGTTTTTTGTAGGATGTAGACTTTTACTGTGGAGTAATAAGTTAACCCTCGATGGTTTTCTGAATAGATCAGTGGTGATGCTGTCATTATTGGTGTCCTTGAAAATCTGCATATCTAAGAAAGTGGTTGAAGTATAGCTATGGGAAGATAAACTTCAGGAAGGGCATTGTTTGAGTGAGGTAAGTGATAAAATCTCCAAGCTGCAAAGTGTCATCTTCCCACAAAATAAATATGGCATCAATAAAACGTAAATAGCATGTGATATGCTGCATGTAGTCTGTGTTGTTTAAAACAAAGTCCTCCTCTCACTTGCCCAGGGCTATGTTAGCTATGCTGAGAGCCATGGCAGCCCCCATTGCTATACCAGTTTTTAGTTTGTAGTGTTTGCCATTGAAAGTAAAGAAATTGAAGTCCAGTACAAGATTAATGAGCTTGCTTAACTTTTGCAGTTGTGCTTGTGTACCTTGATTATGTTTCTTAAAAGACTCCATAGCTGCTGTTATACAGTAATTGTGAGGGAGTACTGTGTACAAGTATTCTGCATCAATAGTTAATACAATACTTCCACTGTAATGTTTTTTATTTTCCTCAAAAAATATCCATTGAAGGGGCGGAGCCTGAATGGCCAACTGTTAGCAGCATTATTTTGAGCTCCTTAAACTACACCAAATTACAGGAAATCAAATTATCTAATTCTTCTGGAAACAAGACAAAACTGTTTCTAAACTACTAATGTAAATATATACCAACTTTGAGGATTTTACCTAAAAATGTTCCTGTCAAAATATTTTGGAGAAAAAAAAACATCATTGTGGAAATGAGCAACATAAAGAACTCTGAATCTCTCCTGAAGAAAGATATACAACAGATGTCTTCCACTCTTCAGCTTCTCTCATTAAAGATGGACAAATTTACAGATAAACTTGAAAGTCTTAGAGAGAACTGTCAAAATCAAACTGACATGTTAAAAGAGATTCTTCAACAACAATCCAAATTAATAGACGTTGAAACATCACTTACTGATTTTTTTTTACTTTGAATCTTTTTATTTTTTTTTTTGTAAATATCTTAATTTGATAAATATTTTATGAATGCAAGATATGTAACATATATACAATTTTATAACCTATAAACTACAAAACTATACATAACTATATACAATGGTATCTATACAGCAAAAAGCAATGAATACTTTTAATCACTTTGTGAAGTATGAAATGTTTGATCATTATATTTGTCCATTTTCTCAAATATTTCCAATATTTTCATCCAAGAGTTGTATAATGATGTAAGTCTGGTAGTTCTACTTTTTAATGTGGATATTTCCATATGTCCAACTGTTACAGATAGATTTTTAAATTCCTTAAATGTGGGAGAAGCTGCACTTTTCCAGTGAATAGTGATGATTTTGCGTGCTACTGCCATCAAAGACGAATGGATTTTAAAGTCTTTTTAGGTACACAGTCCAGAATGGGAGAATTAAATAAAATCATTGACTTTGTTAATTGAAAATTATCATTGAAGACAATCTGGAAAAAATAATTGATGTTATTCCAATACAAAGTTAGACATTTACATTCATAAAATATATGTTGCCAGTCTGCTCTTGTCTTAATCTGACATCTCCAACATTGATCCTCACTAGCAAATATTTTGGCTATTTTGTGTGAAGTATTAAAAACTTATGTGCAAATATCTCCAGGTGAACAGTTGCCAGTATAAAGAAAGTGTTGACTGTTTTGGGGATTTTAAAATGCTCTTTTTTTCTTCTTCAGTAGATGGATGATTGTTTATTTGTGTGTAATAGTCCCAGTAAGTGTCTACAATGTAGATTTTTGTTTTTTTTAATAATTTTATAAATATTAGACAGATAACAACCTCCTTGATATGGTTGAGTTGTGATTATAATAAAATAATCGACAAATGTTGGAACATTCTGTCTGACTGATGGTTGCATTTGTTCAGTTTTGTTTATAAGATATTCTCTCAAATTCTGAAGTAGTAGCCAGTAATCATGATTTATATTATATTTACTAATTATTTGTTCATTAGTTAGTGTTTTCCCTTGTTCTGCCAACTGGTACCAAAATCTTATGAAAAAACTCATTTTTTTAATTTGGAATGTTTCAAAGATAGTAGGTGTAAAGACTATGAGAAAAGTAAAAAAAAACAAGATTTTATATTTGGAACTTTGTTTATGTATGTTTTGAATATTAATAATTTAGTACTCATATATTTTGATGGCAATTTGTTAGTATTATTCTTCCCCATTAGATGATCATTTATCATCCAGACTACGGGTGATGTAACAAAAGCTAATTGGTCTTGTATATATCTGTGACTATTTTCTATATAAATCTGTTTGTGTATTTGTTTCCAAATAGGTAGGTAGTAGGCATTTGACCTTAAAGTTATATTTTTAATGACAGAAGATGTAATGTATGTGTCAATATCTGGTAAATTAATTCCACCATCCTCCCAGTTTCCTAAGTGTTTATTTAATGTAATCTGTGGTTTGTTTGGATACCATAAAAAGTTTAATATTATTTTGTTATACTTTTTAATTATATATTTGGGAGGTGGTAGTGAAAAGCTTTGTATTAAATATAATATCCTGGGAAATACAACTGATTTAATAAGATATAATCTGTCTGCCATTGTAAGAAAATATTTATTCCAGTTAGATATTATTTGTTCTATTTTAGCCAATATTTTTGTTATAGTTGTATATAAGTGATTCAGTTAAATCATCAAATAAATTTATACCTAGGTATTGTATTTTATTATCTATTGCTAGATATTTAGAATATTTTTTATTTAAATATTTCTTTTTAGCATTACATAGTATGATTTTTGTTTTGTTTTCATTAAACTGTAAATCTGAAACAGTTTGAAAGTTGTTTATGTCATTGAACAAAGCTTGCAAAGATTTATTAGTGTCTGTAATGGTTAGAAGAATGTCATTCGCAAAAAGTTGTATTTTAAGATTTAACATTTTATTAATGTGTATGCCTTTAATACTATTATCTGACCTTATCTGATTTGCAAAGGGTTCTATAAGCAATGCAAATAGTAGCGGTGATAGGAACAACCTTGTTTAGTTCCTTTCTTTATTTGTGTAGGACCTGATCTGTGCAAGCCTAATTTGACATATGCAATAGAGTCTTTATATAATGTCTGGATAAGTATGTTAAAAGTTGTGGGAAATGTATATTCTTTTAAAAGTAGTGTAAGGAAGTTCTAATTAACTGAATCAAAGGCTTTGTTAATGTCTGGTGAGATTATGTTTAAATCTAAGTTTGTATGTTTACTATAATCAATTAGTGATAGTATTCTTTTAAGGTTGTCATATGTATTTCTTCCTTTAATAAAGCCTGTCTAGTCTTCATGAATTAACATAGGGAGAATGTGTTTGATATTGTCTGCGTATATTGCCATAAACATTTTATAATCTATGTTTAATAGAGTTATTGGTCTATATGATGAGCATTGTTTTTCATCTTTACCTAATTTTATTATTGGAGATATCAATGAGTATTTCCAGGAGGGTGGGATAATTATATCTTGGTTTACTATGGTATATACTTTCAAGAGTAAAGATATAGCTTGAATGGGTATTAATTTGTACATTTCTGATAACATATTGTCTGGGCCGGGTGCTTTATTCATCTTAAGTTTTTTGATTTTGTGTTTTCAGTTCTGTCATAGTAATTGATTTATTTATAATATCTGTTTGTTCTTGGTTTAGTCTAGTGGAAATTTTATTTTCTAGGTATTTATTTATATCTTTGGAGGATGCATCTTGAGAGTTCGTAGAATTATCAGAGTTATATTGAAGTCTAAATGCTTCTAAAATATCATCTATTTCTGTAACTTTTTTTCTTAGTATTAGGAATATATAATTATTTTATTTGTTTGAATTTGATTATTTTTTTGTTCTGTTGGCTAATTGTCTTTGGTGTGCTGGATTTGTGGAATAAGAGTTTAATTTTATTTTTTCCAAATTAATCATAATCTTATGATGTAGTATATCTGCATATTTGTTGTTAGTATGTATTAGGTCTTGCTCCAGGTCAATGTCTCCTTTTTGAATCTTTAATTTTAGTTTGTCTGCTTTGTTTTGTAATTCTAGCATATTTTTATTCCATATTTTCCTTTTATTTATGTACCAGGATAATATTTTCCCATATATAAATGCTTTTAGTGAATCCCATATATATATTTCTGAGATACCTTTTGTAATGTTCAGTTCAAGGAATGTTTCAATTTCTTTTTCAAAAAATTCTTTGAAGTCCATTAGTTTTGTGATATAAGAGGGTATTCTTGTAATGGGTTTTGTGTATGTAGGTGTAAGTTCTATTTCAAAGATTAGTGCATTATGATCTGATATAGGGCAATTTATAATTTTAATTTTGTCAGTTTTTGTTATTAAATCATTGGATACATATACTCTATTTGTTCTAGAATTAGTCTTGTGTCTAAATGAATAAAATGAGTAAATTAATGAATCTGGATCTGCATAATCATTTATATTTAATACATGCTGTATCTATAAACTTTAATAGCACCTTTAATATAGGTTGCTTTTTTCTTCTGCTTTTTGAATCTGTATCTTTATCTTCTGTTAAACAATTAAAATTGCCTGCTATTATTAGACTACCTTTAGATAAATGTATTATGTCTTCAAAAGGATGTTTAACTGTTGCAGTTCCTAGTCCTGGTATCCAATATAAATTAATCAATGTGTATATTTTCCTATTTAAGTCTATAGATGCCAAATAAAGCATACCAGATGTGTCTTGATGTATATTGATTATTTTGGGTGATATAATTGTATCATGGAGTAGTATAGCTACTCCTCTCTTTTTCTGTTTATATTGGGAGCATACTAGAATTGTGTAATTATTTATATTTAAGCTGTTTATATCTTTATCTAGTAAGTGTGTCTCTTGTAGGAATAGTAATTGTGGCTTGTGTTCAGACCATTACATTTATAGATAAACATTTCATGTTTTTCTGTTAAGTTGGATTTTGTTTAATATAATATGAATACATTTTTGACTCTTGGTAGGATTTGTATGATATGAAATTAAATATTTTTTAAGTAGAACTGTGAAGTATTTCTGATAGATACCAAAACATTGAATAAAAAATGAATAAACTGCTAAATGTGTGATTTCTAAATTAAAAACTCCTTTCATATCTCTATGAGGTAAAATACCTCTTTGTTTGAGTAGTTGTACTACCCAAGCAAACCTTCTAGTTCTGTGAATAGTGTTTAAGTCCATCTCTGTAGATCTCATAACTTTATGAAACAATACATATAGATCTTAGTAAAACTATATAATTGGCTAATAAGTGTATGTATGTGTATATGTAGCAGAAAATGTAAAGTTATTTACATGTCTAAATATTACAGAGTGCTTAATATGCCTGATCTTGGTTAAATTGTTATATGCCACATATTATTTGATGTCATGGTTGTAATCTTAAGATGATTATGTGACTAGTGTATTTATGTTATTTATTCATCCAAAGTATTAACTTGCGCTTAGTTGCATTCGTAATTGGAAGACCTTATATCTAAAGATATTCAAACACTAAGACAGGTTGCTAAACATTTTGATAATTTATAATAGTCCTCCTTTCATACTGAAATCTTAGATGAAACAGAAGTGTATTTCTATTTTAATTAATATTTCTATCAAATTATTTAGAATTTTTATGCTTGACTTCTCTGTAAGATTTCATGCCATATTTGCTTGTTAAAGTAAAAATATTTCAAAATATTCAGTAACATAGTGAATATGCAGCAAACAATATACAATGTTTCTTTAAAATTGTTTTCAAAGACTCATGTTAACCATTCAATTATTAATAAATAAGAATTTTCTCTAAAAGATCAATAAATCATTATGAACAAAAGCATCAATCCTGAATATATATATGTTATGTAATATTACTGTAATCTTCCCAATTTCAAATTATATTATTTCATATTATCTTTGTGCTATATGTCTTGTAACCTTATTTCAGATTTGGTTATGCTGTCATGTTTCTTTGTACTATTAAAATCATTTATAAGATAGTGACAGCACTGTATATGTTCATTAAACAATTTTACAATATTTCTTAAAATAATTTCTAGAGATTTAATTATCAAGTGTTATCAGGTTATTACATTTGCAAAATAGATTGTCAAATTTGTCTCATATTTCCTTCAACAACATCATTGCAAATTTCAGATTGTTAGTCAAATATAAATGACTTTGTATCATTTTTTCTGTGCCTATGAGCTCTGAAGCAGCTGATTACCACATTTAATCTGTAATATTTTATAAGGTTTCTTTGCCATAGAGAGCTCTTTGCAGCATTTCAGAACTATAAGGCACCTCTATTTTTTTTGTTATTATTTAATCTGCTTTGTCCGAAACATCTTTTATAGTAAATCAGTACTGTGTTATGATGATAGTAATGACTGTCTGTATTTCAGAAATAAGATACTTCTATTTTAGCAGGTGCCTTACTTGTTCATGAAACCAACAAGCAATCCTAACTATAAGCCCCTATAGTTTCTTCTTATTTACTTTAACAAAATGTTTTCTCGTCTCATATAACCAATGTATAATGTATGTACTGTTTCTATTTTGGAATTATATATTATATCTCTAATATTTTGGATGGTCTTTCCAATCAAACAAGAAGGAACTCTAGCTTTTTGTCATTATAAGATCTTGGTAATTGAGCTGAAATTCATAGTGAGGGTAAATAAATCCAGTAAGATTTATTGTTCAAAACGTGAATGATGTTGTCAATAGAAGAATAGAATGGAGTGTTATTTACTTATGTTACTTTAATACAAACTTCTTCAGTAAACAGTAGTAGAGGAAGAATTATTTCTGAGGTTTGTGACTTGAGTCAAGGACTTATGTGGCTTTGAAGTTAGTAATGAAAGAATAACATTCTGTATGTAAATAAAGGTGGTTTATTGTGTTTTTCTATTATGCTGTAATTTGCCCGTAACTGATGGTTTTGCCCGTAACTTAATCAGCTTGCATCTTTGCCTAAGTTTCAGCCAAGGGGTGTTATAAATATTCAAGTAAATAGTGTATATTAGTGAGTAATTGGGTGGGGGTGTTTAGTGAGACTGTCATGAAGTTAAGCATGAGGCAGATCTGAGGTGGGAATTGATACTGTGGATATGATGGAGCTGTGAAGCTTTAAACGAGTATATCTCTAATATACTCTATATAGTAAAAACACTGCAGAACTCACCACCAATACTGGAATAACACCTTTATTTAATGAAACAAACAGATGAGCGCTTTCACGTACAAGGTACGCTTCTTCAGATCTATTTTACTAAGCTCATATTCTTGCTTATATACACAGATTAAAACCGACGTATTATGCAATTATTCAATCAATCTTGCTAAAAACATCTTTAAAAGGGGCACGTCAAAAACTTGTTTTGTATAAAACAATAAGGGAGAGCTTGTGAAGCCACTTGTATATGGTGAGTATCTATTTCATGAATATCCTTGGTTAAGCACCATTCAATCAAATAAACTGATCATGAAATATATGCTTATACATGAATATAAATACATACATAAAAATAACATTTCAATAAATATAAATATAAATATAAATAATATATCTATAAATAGCAATATAAAAACTAGATGGCTACTAATATATGTATAAAATCAATATATATGTGTAATATAATGAATGTGCATTATATTAATGAAAAATGATATGACAATCTATTCCATTCATAATGAAGCAAAATGAAATATATATATATATATAAATATGTAGAAAATGCATATATCTAAAAACATTGTTATAAATATAAGGTATATGCAATAAATAAATAAAACATGATGACAATTAATTGTAAATAATCAATAGTGAGGGACTCATTAATGCTATATAAAAGCTATAGAAACTGTATAAAGGCCTCATATAACTTCATAAAACCTCATAAAAAACTCTATATAATACTTACTTAAGCAAGCTTTAAAAAATGTTTACTATATCAAAGGCAGGCTAAAAACATGTGTCAATGTAACCAAAAATAATGTGCTTATTCAAAAGTTATAAATATCAAATAAGACCATAGAATAGGTATAGAACTACCTGTACATCAAAACATAAATGCTATGGTGCACCAAACAAAATATACATGGGTATATGGGGTAACATTGCTGCAATATCTATATATATTGTCTTAATATTCATTTGTGTACCCTGGCTTCTAAGATTGGTTTCAGAGATATAGTTTGATTTAGGCCAGGGGGTAAATGTGCCCCCATCCTCAAAATCCAATCTAATTCTGTGGTGGCTAACAAGTTCACATTATCACCCCATCTCTTATTAGTGTGTACTACTTGTAGCATCCTAAAGCTAAACATATGTTGTTCATGTTTAAGAATATGTCTGGCCAAAGCATTCGTCTCCTTACATTTCCTGATATCATAAACGTGATTATAGATCCTCTGTTTAAGTTTCCTCTTAGTCATGCCTATATAGAATGCATCACATTGCAGGCAGGAGGCTAAATATATCACATTTTTGGTGTCACATGTAGTGTTACATTTAGGAGAAAATATAAAATTCATGTTTGGATGTTCAAAGACTTGTATAGTTGTTATATACTGGCACATATTACATTTGCCACAGGGAAAAGTCCCTGACCTTGGAATATAAACATAATGTCTAATGGTGTGCCTATTCTCTTTATAGCATAGCATCCATTTCAAGTTGAGGGAATTCCTGAAAGTAAACCTAGGTCTAGCCCCCACTACAGTCTTAACCGTGTCATCCAATGTAAGAACATTCCAATTGGAGCTAATGATGTTCTTTAGGGCATTGATATCGTTCGTATACTGCATATTGAACATTATACCTCTGTCAGAACGTTTATTGTTTATCCTAGTGTTAACATCATAAGCATGACTCTCAGGCTGCAATAAACTCAATTCTTGGTCTTTTATCTTACTGACTAATTCAATGTCATAACCTTTATCTATAAACAAATTCTGCATATTATGTGCTTCTTTAAACAATGAATCTTCATTCTTACATAACCTCTTCAACCTGACAAATTGGCTTTTTACAATCCCTGGAAATATGTACCTAGGGTGCATACTGTTAAAATTCAATAGAGTATTCTTCCAACAGGGTTTTCTGTAAAGTGTATATTCTATATAGCCTTCACTCATAAGGGTCAGGCTTATATCCAGAAAGTTTATAGTCATAGGAGACCATTCCATTGTAAACCTCAAAAATTCTGTGGTTGATTCTAAGTAAGTCAAAAAATCTTGGAATTCCATATTGTTCCCTTCCCACAGAATAATGATGTCATCCACAAACATCCTATAGAGTTTTACCTTTTTAAAAGATGGATTGCTAAACAAATTATGCTTTTCCCAATGAAATACTACAAGGTTGGCGTAAGTGTTGGCTACTGGGGTGCCCATAGCAACCCCCCATTTCTGTAAGTAATAGCTATTGCCAAACATAAAAACATTATTCTTAAGAACTATGTCTAACAAATGACATATTAGAATCTGTTTATCAATGCTGAACTCGGTATCGCTGTTAAGAACCACTCTTATTGCCTGCACACCATATTCATTCGGTATTGTGGTGAACAGATTTTTGACATCTAAAGATACTAATATATATTTTTGAGCTGAAGAATCTATTTTCAGCTGATTAATATCATCTAATAAGTTATAAGTATCTTTTAATATAGTTGGAATAGCATTGACTATGGGTCTCAATGTATATTCTAAGTATTTAGAAATAGTGGAGGTTGCCCATCCTCTACCAGATACAATTGGACGTAGAGGTATAGGAAAAACACACTTGCGAATCTTGGGTAGCCCCTTAATGGAAGGGATCAAAGGGGATTCTATATATAAAAAATCATAGATGTCCTTACTAATTTGTCCAGTCATTAAAAGATCATATATGTCATCATGTATATTCGTAATAATGCGTTCTATTTCACTACATGTTATCAATTTGTATGTGTTCTCATCTTGTAAAAGAGTTCCCATGTTTCTAACATATTCTGGGGTATCTAATAGAACAATCCCTCCTCCCTTGTCTGCTGGTTTAATAGTTAGTGTTGGATCATCCTTCAAAACTGCCAAAGAATTGACTTCCTCACTGCTCATATTAAAATATTTACATTTCTTATGCTTCTTGTTGGAATAGTATTTATAAAACTCATTCTCACAAGCTCTTATAAAACTTTCAACACTCCATGGAAGTGGAGGTATAAAACTACTTTTCTTCCTTATTGTACAAACATCAGAATCAATAAAAACATCATTATTGTTTTTAAAAAACACTTTTAGAGCTACAGAGCACCCAAATAACCTTAAGTCTGTAAGTGTAGTGTTGATCTTACTGGGTTGGGAAGGTATAACCCCCAGTCCTTTATTCAATAAAACAATATCAGAATCAGTTAACTATACTTAGAGAAATTAAAAATCAAAGAGTTCAGTTCACTGTATCCTTCCTCGGACCGTACCTGTCTTCCGAATACTTCCTTCTCTTGCGACCCCTGCTCTGGGAACGATTCCTTTCTCGATAAGATGTTTTTATCGGATACGGTAAAAAACGCATATCTTCGTGACTTGCTGTTGTGTCCTTGGGATATGCTCCTAACCTAGCATCCCTCTTCGTATTTCGTAGCATCTGCTGATTAGGTGGTGGAGTGTCTGTATCAGGAAGCAAGGACGCTCCTGGTGCTTACTCAACTGGTCTATCAGGTATAGTTGCAGTCGTAGCAGCTTCAGCCTCATGGCGCTCACTGTTGCGTTGTGCGTAGTTCATGTCACTCGATAGTGACGTGCTGGCAGCGCCAGTTCTATTTTCCGTTGCCATGACTGCATCAGTGTACAAACCATTATGCACTCTCGGCCATACAAAGACATGGCCCAACATAAAATCATTATGGTCTCTGCACAACTTCCGTTGTTTAATAAATTTCAGTTTCTCACTGAAAATATTAACCTGAGAATAAATATATTGCAATTTTCTCGTGTAGTGTTCGGAAGTAAAGCGTTCACATATATCTTTGCGTAAAGCTTCAACCTTTTTTTGTAACGCTGACTCAATTGGTGCAAAATATTCTAATAAAAGTTTTATATAACTGAAACCAGTTTCAATGTTCAAATCCTGCCATTTTTTAAGCAGGAAAGGGTGTTGTTCACCATACGTGGGCATGCAAAAAGCCCGCATACTGCGGGGAATAACTTTAAAGTGCAAGCAAGCCTCGAGATGCCTACATTGCCAAGAATGTCTCTGTAATTTAAAGAGATCATTTTCTAGTTCTTTAGTATGGCTGTTAAATTCAATTATATTGTCATTATTGTTATTGCCAGCGACCAAATGTACACTGGTCTGAGTGTATAAATCAAGAGTCAGGAGAGGATTACCTCGTTGAAAGATAATATTGTCCCAGTTGCAAGGATTGTCTCTGGATCCAGGGTTATAATCCAATTCAATAGGCGGTGTATCCATGGCGTGGAACTTCAGGTGATACAAGAAATGAAGTAAAATGGTAGAATAAAAATCTCCGTATGGTTCCTGAAGAGTTGTGCAGTCAATCAAAGCAGTCAATATGGTAAAAACACTGCAGAACTCACCACCAATACTGGAATAACACCTTTATTTAACGAAACAAACAGATGAGCGCTTTCACGTACAAGGTACGCTTCTTCAGATCTATTTTACTAAGCTCATATTCTTGCTTATATACACAGATTAAAACCAGCGTATTATGCAATTATTCAATCAATCTTGCTAAAAACATCTTTAAAAGGGGCACGTCAAAAACTTGTTTTGTATAAAACAATAAGGGAGAGCTTGTGAAGCCATTTGTATATGGTGAGTATCTATTTCATGAATATCCTTGGTTAAGCACCATTCAATCAAATAAACTGATCATGAAATATATGCTTATACATGAATATAAATACATACATAAAAATAACATTTCAATAAATATAAATATAAATATAAATAATATATCTATAAATAGCAATATAAAAACTAGATGGCTACTAATATATGTATAAAATCAATATGTATGTGTAATATAATGAATGTGCATTATATTAATGAAAAATGATATGACAATCTATTCCATTCATAATGAAGCAAAATGAAATATATATATAAATATGTAGAAAATGCATATATCTAAAAACATTGTTATAAATATAAGGTATATGCAATAAATAAATAAAACATGATGACAATTAATTGTAAATAATCAATAGTGAGGGACTCATTAATGCTATATAAAAGCTATAGAAACTGTATAAAGGCCTCATAAAACTTCATAAAACCTCATAAAAAACTCTATATAATACTTATTTAAGCAAGCTTTAAAAAATGTTTACTATATCAAAGGCAGGCTAAAAACATGTGTCAATGTAACCAAAAATAATGTGCTTATTCAAAAGTTATAAATATCAAATAAGACCATAGAATAGGTATAGAACTACCTGTGCATCAAAACATAAATGCTATGGTGCACCAAACAAAATATACATGGGTATATGGGGTAACATTGCTGCAATATCTATATATACTGTCTTAATATTCATTTGTGTACCCTGGCTTCTAAGATTGGTTTCAGAGATATAGTTTGATTTAGGCCAGGGGGTAAATGTGCCCCCATCCTCAAAATCCAATCTAATTCTGTGGTGGCTAACAAGTTCACATTATCACCCCATCTCTTATTAGTGTGTACTACTTGTAGCACACTAAAGCTAAACATATGTTGTTCATGTTCAAGAATATGTCTGGCCAAAGCATTCGTCTCCTTACGTTTCCTGATATCATAAACGTGATTATAGAGCCTCTGTTTAAGTTTCCTCTTAGTCATGCCTATATAGAATGCATCACATTGCAGGCAGGAGGCTAAATATATCACATTTTTGGTGTCACATGTAGTGTTACATTTAGGAGAAAATATAAAATTCATGTTTGGATGTTCAAAGACTTGTATAGTTGTTATATACTGGCACATATATACTCTATGTTTCAAGGAGCAGTAATAGGTGCAAGTTGTCTTAAACAATCCATTCAATCTATCATCTCTCTGCTTAAGTTGCATAAGTCATTGTGTTTCCCAAGCCCAATAACCCTCCTCAAACAACATACACAGGAGCATGGGATACATAAACATATATAAGCATTTTGCTGATCTTCCCAACAAACAAGTGTAGAACAAATGATAATAAAAATGCTCATCAAAAATTTAAACTTCCAAAACCATTCTTCAGAACTTTCCATTCAGCAATCATTATGTTTTACATGTCTGTCCCATTTCAGCTCAGCATTATCATGAACAAAAAGAGTTTTTCTGCACAAAGTTCATGGTTTCTGATTTTGATCAGTGGCATGCACGTATTCTGTGCAAAAAAGGGATCTTATATACTAATTGTAATGTAACTGTGAGTGAAAATGTTATATACCTATAACCCGTTGCATTTGCGGCATAATGGAACTCTGCATGTTTAATGTTATATAATGCGGTGTATGATTCTTAGGGTTATCAACTTTTCAAATGCCGTTCGAGTATTCTTTGTGCATCTGTTGCAAATGCAGCGTATGAGCTGTCAGATTTATATATATATATAAGCTGTTGCAAATGCGGTGTATGGCATTTCTATTTATCTAATTTTAGTTTTGTGATGATGGAACTTCTGATCAGAAAAGTTTATTCAAGCAACATTTACTTATTCACATAGAAATGCGGCATGTCACTTATAAAATAAATATTCATTACCATTACTGGCAGATCGGATGAATTTTCTATATTTCAGAGTAATACAAAATGCCGCGGGTGGAATTTGGGCAGTGCTTGCTACTGAGCAATCACACCACAACACAGACTAAATAGGTTATCAAATTTCTTATGTAATGTTTTCTAGTATATGAATGTTTGATTTACTTAGGTGTTAAACATTTCTACATGTTTTATAGATGTGTAGTTGTGGTGGTATTACTCTAGGGAAATAAGTCATGTTTGAAATTAACATCACTTTTCCTTGACTTCATGGTAATCTGAGAGTGTACACTATGTAATTTTGGTGTGCTTCTGTGCGACTGTAACATTGTGAGCCAGTCCAATACCCCGAGGATGAAGCGGGAAGGATAACGTGGTTTTCTCTTTAAAGATGAAGGTAAATCTTGTGCTGCCAGGCAACAACACTAGCAGATGCACACTCCATGTCTGCAACCATCTACATGACAAATCCACAGTGCAGCAATTAAAACCAAGTACAACACTTTAGTTTAATGCATCTGACTTCTACAAAACTACGACTAAACAAAACCCTGAACAACAATGTTATCTGAGAGATTCTGTTTCTCTCTCTCTCTTTTAATTGTTATTAAAATGCACCACTCTATCAATGTAAGGGGTTTGTTACATGTTCCTATAACAGTGAAACACAACAGGATGAGCCCCATACCAATAAACTGTGTATATTCTTAGAGTGAGACATATGTATGACACACATCCATATAATTTGAGTAATGTACATCAACACAAGCCTCCAATGACCATAGCAAAACAGTTTTATGACAATGTGACTGTCTGAATGACCCACAAATCAGAGATCTCTTTGTCAGGGCAAGACCACAAATTAAGAGATATACATGTTCAAGTCTGCCTTGTTCATATATCTTATATTAGATGATATTTTATATATTTTATCAAATGAATTTCATTACTGCAGAGTGTTAAATATATGAAGTAAGTTAAGCATATTATCATAGTATGTTTACTTAGATTGTAATGATTATTAGTAATTTGTTCAATTTTATTTAAGTTCAGATATATTTTAAAAGAACAAGTATATTAATAGGAAAAAAAATAAGAAATGTACCTGTTATTGGAGTATGTCATTTACCAGAATATATTCTTGTCACTCTTATAACATTAATTAAAACATTTAAATATATTTCACAAAAGATTTATTTGTCCTTTAGTTTTTTTCTTCTTCTGTTCTACAGTCTTCCAGTTATTTATTTCTGCATTTCTTTTTGGAGTACTATTTGTCCAGTCCATAGATTCTTCTTGTGTTAATATGTTTTTGTTGGAGAGGTATTTTATTGCCAGGTCCACTGATTCAAATATCTTTGGTCCTTCCGGTAAGAAAATTTTAAGCCTTGCTGGAAACAAAAGGTGGACTTTCAATTGTTTCTTCTTTAGGATTTTTATAACTGGCAGAAATTCTTTTCTTTTGGAAAATACTTTTGCTGAATAGTCATTATCAAATCTGATTAATGCATCGTTGTATTTGATTGGTGAGTTTGTCCAGGCATTTTTAAGAATAAGTTCTTTGTCTTGTGTGGAGTAGCGTCACAATTATTGATCTTGGTTTATTTTTGATTAGAGTAGTATTTCCTGTAACTGTTAGAGATCTGTGTGCATGTTCTATGCCATATAAAAGTGCTTCAGGCAATTTCAGTACAGTTGGAATCCAAGTAGTGAGGAAGTTTATTATATTGTCCCCTTAAACTTTTTCTGGCAAACCATATATCCAGATGTTGTTCCTTCTTAAACAATTTTCCATAGCATCAAACTTATCCATCAAATATGCATTTTGCTGTAGTAGAAATTCTGTTTGTTGTTCTTCTTGTAAAAGTCTGGAATCAATGTCATTTAGGGAATGTTCCCTTTCTGCTGTGTGAGCATTTCTTGGATATGTTCTAGTTGTTGTGTGCACTTCTCTTTAAAGGAATCTATTTTGTTGTCCATCTTGTCAATTTTAGTTGTAAGTTCCTGGATGTTTGAGATAAGATAATGTAATTCCTTTTTTAAGGAAGGTTCCTGTGCTGAGTTCTTGAGGTGGCTCATACTGGATTAGCTGATAATGATGCTGGTTTTCTATTAGCTTTTTTGACAGGAATATTTTGTTGCCAAGCAGTAAAATTTCTTCTGTAGATACTCCGGAGTATTAATGTTCATTTGACTATAGAAATATCCTTGATTTGTTCCTTATTTCATAAAATTCCTGTCAGAAATAGGAGTGAGATAAGAGAGCTGTACAGAAGTGCTGCTACCATTGGCCATGCCCCATCACTTACTGATATTGATGGAAGGCTCAAGGAAGAAGAGAATCAGATTGAATTTCTTACCCAACAAAATAATTGGTTAACCAACAAGTTTGATGACCTAGAAAACAGAGAAAGAAGAACTAATATAATGATTTTTGGTCTTCCTGAAAAGGCTGAGGGTGAGAACATTATTTTATAATTAAGTACTTGACTTCTAGAATTACTTGATTTAAAGGAAGGCTTATCTAATGGTATTGAGAGAGCCCACAGAGCAATAAGGAAACCTATGCCATCATCAGCTTCTGCTTCTCCCAGGTCCATAATTGTCAAATTTCTTTCATATCTGGACATATATCTTATTCTCAAGTCAGCTTGGAGGAAAAGTCCACTAACTTATAAGCAGCACCAGATAAGATTTGACAATGACTATTCATCAAGAGTCCTAGAGCAAATGAAGAAAGCCTGGCCATTAGTAAGATTGTTAAAACAAAATAAAATAAAAACCCATCTCATGTATCCAGCAAAAATCAGAATTTTTTCTCAAATTACTTAAAAACTTTCAACACTATAGAAGAAACCATCTCATTCATCAAAAACAACAATATAATCACCATTCCTGAAGATATGAACTGGTCCACATTAAAAAAATCTCCTGAGAAAAATAACTGGTCAGAAATTGGGAAAAAGAAACAGAAAACTGAGCTTAAAAGCTACACTACTTCTAAATCTCTCAAAGTATCTACTAAATCTTGAGTTTTAAACTTCTGAACAAAGAAAAAAAAAGTATGTATTCCTATATGTCTTTTTTACCTTTACTATACTTCTTCTTCTTCTTCTTTCGGCAGATCACTTGTCTGCTCATGATTGGCAGTGAGGTTTTACTGTGTTGAGTTGCCAGCCCAGCGCCCAACCTTCCACAGAAGGCACACACTCACACCTAGGGCCAATTTAGAGTGTCCAATCCACCTACAGCAAGTCTTTGGGATGTGGGAGGAAACCAGAGCACCCAGAGGAAACCCACGTGACCACAGGGAGGACATGCAGACACCGCACAGAAGGCACCCCAGCTGAGGATCAAACCGGAGAACCTCTTGCTGTGAGGTGGCAACACTAACCGCATACTACATGTCTTTAATCACAACCTGCTTTATACATAAAGTATTTCATAATTTCTGTGTAGTTAAATCTCTAAGTATACATATTTAGAGGGCTATGTCTGTTAGGGTTGAACTTTGACCCATACTCAGGTGTTTATTCACTTCATTATTTAATAGCCTTTTAAGATAATTACTTTAATCCAGCACTATTGTAATGATTTTTTCACTTTATTTACATGATATAAGAAAACTATAATTTTTTTATAGTATTGCTTTAAAGTTAACTGATTTTTATTTTCTGGGATTTTCTTTTTTAAGTTTTATGCTCATCGCTGATATGGGACATGGAATTTACAGAGATAAAATGCCTTCATTTTGAATTGTAACGGTTTACATGTTCAAATCATCCTTACACTCTTTTTTCCTAGCTCGAGCGCATGTATGTACTCGAGCTTCCTTTATGTAGCTTTTAACAAACACGATCCCTCTATGTGCTTACAAAACAAATTCCATTTCTCTCTGTTTTTACAAAGCAAAGCTAACTACTGTCTCATCTCATTCCTCACAGATGTGTATTTTTTACTGTTTAATATACACTATTTCCTGAATTGTTTTTTGTACCTTGCCTATATACACAGTGTGCTTATTAGAATTAACTTAATTTCAATATTAAAGTTAAAAATAAGAGTTGCTATAGTCACCTTTTAGAGCATTTCTTTTTAATCTAGGAGACATCATGAAACGATAGTACTCAACTCCATAGTTATGTAGCTACGCACATATGCAAACTGTTTTGGAGTTCTTAAAGGGGAAATACAATTTAAATGTTTTAGCTACAAGGGCTAGTTTTATTATTTCATTGACTGTTTTATCCTCTGCTTGCTATGCCTGAAAGTAGCCCTTAATAAGTTAACAAGTACATAATTTGATGATTACATATTCTTAAATTTAAAAAGATGTGTACTATGCCAATGCCTTTCAGACAGTGTACGACATTTCATAACAGAGAGAGTGCATGGACACAGTTTTCTTTCTTTTCAACACCACATACTGGGGATGGGGCTTGAATGTGATAATAAGGGATCGGGCACCATGTCAGTTGACTTGCTATTGAGATTGACCGATGGAGTGAATGGAACGTTGAAGTGTGTCTTATGAGAGTGCTGGAGGTACATTTTAATTTCTTAATAACACTGATTATTTAAAAATGGGTTATAAATAGATGACACACGGGTGAAATGCAGGCAATTCGTAGCTGAACTGGGGTTTGCTGAGAAAGGATGAGTGAATATTCAATGGATCATTTTCCTTGGATGGAAGGCAAGTTTTCTGTGTTGATTTGATGACTACACATTATCTGATTTTGTGTGTGGTCAGCCTAAAATGTTGATCTCCAAGAGGGAATGGTGTGCTTCACACAGCTATGTGTTGGCTTGGATGCACCCTTGGCTGGGGTGGTGCATTGCAGTGGATGCTGCAACTCTCAAACTGATCACTGTGTTGTGGAGCTGCTGGATGCGTGTTGTGACGTTGGGTGCTATATTCAATGGACATGGTGTAGTTGGCATGTCCAGTTTGTGGCATTTCTGTTCGGTTTGTTGTGTTTTTCTGTTGGAGTTTGGCTGGCTTCCTTGTTATTGCCAAGTTTCCTGGGTTCAGATTGACAGTTTTCTTGGGGGTGTGCTCGTTATGATGAGATGTGGCTGGTCATTTGAGGGTTTGACAGGAAAACATGGAGGGGCTGTTTTGTGGTTCTGTTGTGGTTTGAGAGTGTGTGCAGGAGAATCTCTTGCAGTTGTGTGTCCTTCTGGAGAGTATTCTTGCTTTGCCTGTGAAAGTGGCGAGGGAGTGATTTGTAGAATGAGTTTTTGGATAGGGATGTTAGCATTGCATATTTTGCTTGTTGTAGTGCTCAAGTTGAGCAGTCAGTAAAATGCATAATACAAGCCCCACCTTAAGCCATCCTTTGCCTATTGGTTTGGACACCCCCCCCCCCTGGAAGTAGTACATGCAGAAGTAGTACATAGGCAGGATTTTGATATTTATTCATTTATTTTTTGATAACCAAATTCAAGGTTGCCTAAAAGCTTGATTCAATCTTTTCATTCAGTGAGCTCAATGCAGTAAAGGTAGTTTTGTGATAAAATAGAAAGAAAACTATCATTTGATCGGTAACACATAGCCAGAAGTAATAAATATATGCTGATCTGATATTTTTAGTATGCTTATACAAACATTATCCTGACCAACATAATGAACACCTGACTAATTTTTTAAGGTTGTGGGTGGAGTCTCCAGCAGCAAAACAACATCTATAATATTGAATGTATTAAAACACAGTATGTGTAAACTCCATCTGATATGTATTATATTTCATTAATGACAATGTTTTATATAGGTTTTGCTGCAGGATTTTCTGTTCATAATGCAGTGCACCTGGCTTTTAATTGCAGCACATTGGGCAAGGCGCTTGCATATTTGCTTTTTAAAAGATGTAAATAAATTAAATAAATTATAGATAATAAGTGCATTTAACATAGTTTATGCTTATGTTTTACCTTGTGAACAAAATGACTATCAAGGTCATGTCAAAGTGAGCAATATATACGTTTATTAAAAATATAATTATTTCTGTAGGCCAAAAATCCTTTCTTGTTTGGACTGTCTAGGATCTTTTTGATTGGCTTGAATGATTTGTACTGTTTCTACTTATTTAATTTTGGATTTTTGTGTTTCTTTCATGGCTTTCTCATAGATATATAGTTCAATTAGAAATTAAACTGTTGAAATGAAACAAATCTTTAACCTTGTTATTGGTCAGACACTACCTATACTATTTGTCCACCTTCATTTTCAGATATAAAGTGGTAAACTTAGCTTTGTAAATCATTTTTTGCTCCCTTCACTATATGTAATACATAAATGCTACTGAATAGAATTAATAAATAGTCTGCTCAGTGTGTCATCATGGGATAAAGAGAAGGAAAAAAAAGAAATAGAAAGAAAAAACTTGTGATTCACATACAGGCATTGTCCTAATAACTTTCAGAAATTCAGTATTTCCTGGCTTTTGTGATTTTGGTTTATCTTAAAGTCTGGGTATATATGAGCATAGATAAGTTGTGTGGAATCAAGGACCAGTTTTAAATATATTTCAAAACTCTATTTGTATTCAAATACATATGTTGTTTCACATTTAATAGGAATAAATCCACTACCCTCAGGCAGTATTCTTTTCGGAATCAATGCCTTTTTGCTGTAATGCTCAAATGTATATGGTGATTTTTGATAGTATTAAATCCTAAAAATATTCTGGGGCACATTTAATTTCTTGGCTTTTGAGGTCAAATTCAATGGGCATTGAAGTGTTAAATAGTACTTTAGTTCCTTTTTCATTTCATAAGTGGTAAATAATTTGAGACTTTCTGAAAAGATATTTATCAGAATATTTTTTGTAGGTTCTGACACTCTGCTTTTTAAGTAACTGTGTTAATATATTGCATATTAAGAAATTAAGCAGATATTGTTTTTTCTAGCTCGAACAAAAAGTCTAACAGGTCTCATATTTTTGAAATAACGTTAGCTTTTAAACATTATAGCTGTAAGATATGTCTAACACATTACAATGGTCTAATTGATGTTTTTGAACTGTTTTGATGCATATTTTAAAAAGACACTAAAAACAAATTAATTGTGTAAAAATGTTACTAATATTGATTTATTTCTGAGATTATCACATTAGCTCTCTACTTAGCTGGACAGTATAATAGCTTGTCCTATATCATAGAGAAATTTATCATATTATTGTATTAGTTGTCAAACTAAGAATACTTAACTGAATATTATAGGTTGTTTACATTTTCTATATGTTTCTGATTCATACATATGTTTTTTACTGACTATATGTGAAAACTTTAAATCAAAAAATAACCTGATAGATAAATGCACTTTGATACAAAAATTGCATCTTAGATATTGACAGTCATTTAAACCGTCATCAGGATTGATTGGACTAGTGAAAAAATGGTATGCTAGAAGATATACAGGGATTTTATTGATTATTATCTACTCCCATGTTTTTAGGGAAATATCTTGAAATAAAATGTATTTGTCCTGATTCAATGGTATTATTAGTATACAACATTCCCTTTTTCAGTTTATTTAAGGTAAGATATAGTTATTTTATTATTGTATAAAGAGTTATACATATAAACTCTTTTCCACATTTTTACATAAAGAAAATAAGATATAAATCACTTCCTTCTATTCTTAACTTTAATTCAATTAACTTATATTAATGTCTTTTTCCTGTATTCATATAGGAGCTCAAGCTCACTTTGTTTGATTTATCTTTTGGGTTGATGGATAATCTGATAGAGCAATTCACATCTATCAGATTAGGGGTGACTTTCACTCCATGTATGAAATTGTTTTTTATGATTATTTAATTTCTTATAAAATGTATATTTAATTATAATTTCTTATTTTATTATTAGTCTGGCCTAAGATGATCTGTCATTACCACACTAACATAGGAAGAATATGCATATTACCAATATCATTATCTATAATAATTACTAATAATATTATACAACATTCAGTTTTGGTTAATACCATGATTACATTTTATTCAAATGTAACATACTAAATGGAATTGACATTACTATCTCTAAATGTTAATGGATTAAACAATCCAAGGAAAAGAGCCAGTCTTTTAAAATACTTAAAAATCAACAAGATACTAGTAATATTTTTACAAGAATCCCATTTTTAAGCTAATGATAAATGTGTGTGGAATCCCAAGGATTATATAATACTATCTCACTCATCTTATAACAAAAAAAAGCAAAAGAAACCATTATAATATGGGAAAAAAGTATCACTATGCCTCAAATTATTTTTAAATATGAAGATAAGGAAGGACTACTAACAGTATTAATAATAAAATATAATAATAACATTTGAACTCTAACTAATATCTATTGGTTTCCAGGTAAAGGAATGGCAACAGTGAGGAAACATATAAATCAAATTAATACAGGTCAAAAAAGGGTCCTAATTTTGGGTGGAGATTTTAATTGCATTTTAGATAATTCTGATACCACAAATAGTAGACCTATTCGTCTATCTCCGATAGGGAAAGCTGTTAAAAACTGGACTAATAGCTTAAATTTGATTGACACCTTTGTGTATAAAGAAAACACCTCTTTACTCTATTCACATAGAGATTATAGATTCAATACTCAAACTAGAATTGACAAACTTTACATATCCCAAGATCTAAACATGAAAGTAATTAATTTTACAATTTTACCATGTTCTTTTTCGGACCATAATTCTCTTATTCTTAAAATGGAAACTGACTTTAAAAAATTAAACCCAACAACTAGAATTCCTGCCTATATTATTAATTTAAAGCAATTCAAACCATGGCTACATTCAGAAATTAATTATTTTTTAGAAACTAATAATTCAGAAGATACAAATACAGTAATTTTTTATGGGACACATGAAAGAAAAGCCTTTAATTGTATAAAAACAAAACCTAAGAATGGGAATCAGAACTACAGAATATACAAAAACAATTAATTTAAACTTAAATGATTCCATTGATGTTTCCACAAAGAAAAAAGGAATAGATCAGCTAAATAAAAATGTAATGAAATATTAACACATAAGACCAATTTAGCTTTAGAAAAACTGAAAATTAAGTCATATTCAATGTCTCCTAAACATTTACATAATTTATCAATGAGATTAAAAAACAATCCACTGAAAATAGTATCACAAAAATTATACATAAGTGTAAAAGTAATAGAGTAGTTTCGGATATCAGTGATATTCTTGATGCTTTTAAACATTATTATTCTGATCTTCAAAACAATATCCCTCTTAACTCAAATTTTTTAGATCTAGATATAAACTTATCTAATATAAATAAATTACCAGAGAAAATAAAATTAGACTTACAGCAACACATTTCACTAAAAGAGATAGTTAATAAAATTAAGCAAAGCAAAAATAATAAAGCTCCTGGAATAGATGGAATCATAAATGAAATATATAAATTATCAGCAAATCCTGCCCTAACTTTATTTCACAATGCTCTAAATGTAATTCATTCTCAACGTTTAGTTCCTCCATCTTGGGTATATTTTCTAATTACCCCCATTCTAAAAGAAAATAAAAATTCAACTTTGTGTAGCTCATATAGACCCATTTCACTTCTTAACAATTATTATATAAATCTTTACAGCCATTCCAGTAAATAGGATCAAGAAATCCTTAATAAACATTATCCATGAATATCAAACGTTTCATTTACAACAGACAAACACATGACAATATTCAAAGGATTCTCACACTTATAGATATTATTAATAGAGATAATCAAGAGGCTATCTTAATTGCCCTTGATATTGAAAAAGCTTTTGATACTTTACAGTGGAACTTTCTTTTTAAATCAGTGGAAATTTTTGATTTTCCCTCCCAATTTATACATCTGATAAAAAGTCTATATAGTAACAATCTTGCTTATGTAAAACTAGTCACTTTGGAAGCCATAAAAATTACCAAAGGAAATAAATAAGGCTGTCTTTTGTCTCCTACTCTATTTGCCTTAGCCATTGAAATATTTGCAATCACTATTCGTCAATCACAAAAAATAAATGGTATTAAAATTCATGGACAATTCAACTCTAAAATCATGCTTTTGGCAGATGACATTCTAACTTTGGGAGTTTCAGAAGAACATCTCAAAGAATGAAATATACTAACTGCTAAATTTTATCTTAATTCAGGTTTAAGAATAAGTAACAAAAAATCTAGATATATGATATTAAATAGAAAACATAACACCCATTTTAACTCAAATCACATAATTGGCACATTAGTACCATCCATAAATTACTTAGGAATAACCTTATGTGATAATATAAATACAACCATAACCACAAATTATTCAAACACTTTATCTACTATAAAATCACTAATAGAAAAATGGAACAAATTATTTTTAAATTTTGAAGAAAGACTACAATTAATAAAGATGACCTTACTCCCAAAGATAAATTATATTGACGAAGCCATTCCTATTTCTCCAAATAAAATATTAAATGACTTTATAACAAAATCTTACTACATTTTTTATGGTTTCCAAAAAGAAATAGAATTGCATTTTATCATCACATTAGACCATGGGAACAGGGGGGAATAAAATTTTCAGATCTTGATTCCTATGTTAAAGCTTCTATTCTCAAATTAGCTATTAATTGGCTGGATCCTAATTTCTCATCTGCATGGAAATCCCATCATACAATAATTTTCTTAAATGAAAACAAATTAGCTGATAATCTCTTAATAGATAACCAAAATGTCAATCTATGGTATATTCTTGGCATTAATTTACAATACAACATTGCAAAACTTACCAAAGTTAACATAATAAACAATATTTATAGTAATATTAGAACAATTATAAACTCAAACTTAGATGTAAAACTCTGGTGAGATCTATTAATCCCCTTTAGGATTACTAAAAATTATACCAACAGAATTCATAAAAATGTCTTCAAAGACTGGGATTCAAAGCAATTAATTTGTTGGCAACACTGTATAAAAGATTTAACAGTATTGCAGACTCATGAAATAAAAAAATATTTATAGTAGTTCAGACTCTGATTGGATTATCTTAAATAGTATTCTTTCACATGCTCAAGACTTTTGTAGAATAATAAATAACTCTTCATTTAAAACTAAACCCAATATGATTTTTCATATCCAAAATCTGATATACAACAATCTGAATTGGCCTAACTTAATCTCTAATCTTTACAAAATCCTAATAAACTATAAAACTATATCTAAACAAAAATTTTGGAAAATTATTGATAAAGGCCAAAGTTTAAATTTATCTCCAGAAGTCAAATCCAACCTTCTATACTCTGTGAAATTAACTTCTAATCTACAAATGTGGAAAATCTTTATGTGGAAATTCTTACACAGAGCTTTTTATACTCCCAACTAAGTAGCTAAAATACAGTCATCTGCTACTGTTGTTTGTTGGAGATGTTCTTTCAGTGGCAGCTGGTGACTTCAAATCAAAGGGGGGCAGCTGAATAGGTAGGGCCAATGGGAAGAGGTGCGTCCAACTAGAAAGGGGAGGAGCTATGCACAAAACCACAAAAACTGGAACTTTAATTAAATACGCTGCCCTGGGTACCAAACCGTCATTATGAAAGTCCAATCAAGACAAAATGAAGTGTAGAAGAAAACAATCATTGGCTGCATGACAGCTTACTTAATATCTAGATGGAAACAAAAAGGTTGTGAGGCATGAAAAAATAAATTACTTTTTAAATACATTACTGGAATGCCAGTCAAAATCAAGTATAAGAAAAACAAGCAGCACTCAACTCAAACCACTTCTCCTTGCACTGCAATTCTAATTATAATTTATATTCAGCTTTATTAAAGTACCACGTAACATGTTGAATGTAACAATCTCTGTGATACCCCCACTTGTAAAAATGTTTCTTATCCAAAAGAGACCTGCTGCCTGACAACAACTATTTACTTGTTTCATGGGGAAAGCATGATCAAAGTAAAAAATGAAATGCAAACAAGAAACAAGCTCAAGATACATTGCTTAAAGGATTATTGTACAGGTAATGGACCACACATGATAGATTGGCATTCTGTTTGGTTTACAGGTAAAGCCTGCAAAGATGACTGCAAGTCTCCAACAAATGTAATGAGCTTAATAAAATAATGTAATCCTGCCCTTTATTACAAATACAAACTTCTAGAGTCCACCAGTATCAGTAAATATGCACAATCTCTGAAGAAGTAAAAGTCATCTAAATAATTCCACATTAAAGAAATCTGTAACTAATGGAGAGGCTGCTGCTAGCAAACAACTTTATATTTTATTGTTTCATCTACAAATAAAGTACCTGCTGCCCTTGAGGAATACATTGCCTATGTTGCATTAAAAAAATGATAAGCTAGTAATATTGCAATAGGGAATGGATGACAAACTGATAACAGGTTCATATAGTTACTAGATATCTTCACCAAAAAGACTGCAGTATCCACCTCCTTTACAATGCAGTACAGTATCAGCAATGCATCTACCTACTGTGGGAGTAGAACCCATAGCATTCTGCATCAAAAGCAAGTACACTGCCTGTTATGTTATTAACAATGCAAGCCGACTCAGCATAAGCCACACTAAATGTTTGTTCCCCTGCAGCTCTCAGCTTCTTGTAAAATCTACTTGGCACTCAGCTGTATCTCTGAACTTTGCAGCATAAGAAATCTGGAAAAATACAAAATTTAGGGGGGGGGGTGCAAAAGACCAAAAAACAGGGACACATTTTAAGCATTGCTTATAAAATGTTGGAAAATTGCTAGAATAAAATGCTGTGTTACCACCATACATTTCACTGCCAAGTATTGAACCCAGGACCATGTGCAAAATAGTGAGAGCAACATGCCACTATGACAAATCATCTGTTTTATGAAAGAGAGGAAGACTGAAACTTAAATGGCTACCATTTAGTGAATTCAGTTCTCACCATAGCTGTCAACATCTTAGCACAAAACACCTGAACAAAGCCAATAATGGGGGAATACAGCCCCCATACATATTCAGTGAATTCAGTTCTCACCATAGCTCTCAACCTTGGCACAAAAAACCTGGACAAAGCCAATAATGTGGGAATACAGTCCCAAAAATAGGGACAAATTTCAAATACACATCTTATAAACTTAGAAAATTGCTATAATAATAGGTTTTGTGTTACCATGTACTTTCTGAAGAATATGAAGTCTGAAATTCAAATGCTTGTCATTTTTATTTATTTAACATTTTTTAAACAGGAAAGTCTGACTTGGAACAAAAGCCAATTTTTGGCAGAAATACTCCAGATACATGTCTTTGTAAGATGGGAGGACAGCAGAGCAAACACACGGAGGACATGCAGACTCCACACAGAAGGCACCCCAGCCAAGAATCAAACCAGACAACCTTTACAACAATGCTACCACTGCACCACTGAACTACTGACTGTGTTAAGAAACAAAAACACAGAAACCACAGACTTTATGAGGAACAGAACAAATATGAGGCAAAAATCTGCACAATTTTATAAATGGTGGTGGGTAGGCAATTCAGGCTCTTGCCACTTGTCCCCAAGGTACAGAGTTCAAGCCTTATTCTCTACCCACCACCATGTAGTAACTGGGGCATTACACACACACACACACACACACACACACACACACACACACACACACACACACACACACACACACACACACACGCACACACTACCTGAGCCAAAGCTGTTGTAAATCAAAGTCCTTTCTGCACCGAGTAATTCCTGTTCTGTTGTAAAACCCTTCCTTCCTACAAGAGCACCTAGTCCTTCCTGCCTGCAGATGTTGCAGTCTGATCCCTTTCCAGTCTATGCAGTTGTAACTGCATAGACTGATGAGAAAATTTGGAGCTGAATGTTGTCTTCATACTCTATAGTGCTGGTGGAGACAGTCTGGATTCTGTGCGCATGCTCCAGACTAGTTCACCAGTAGTCTGAATGCTGCACATGCGCGATGTTCCGGGGCTCATGTTTTTTCTTTTTCTTTTCTTTTTTGTTTTCTTTTACTTTTTTTTTTACAGCTGGGGGGCTGCACAGCTTGGAGGTCTGCAGTCCTGCAGTCCAATATCATGAGCTGCCCCTGTGTTATTTGGAATGTTCAGCTGATTGGGAACACATTATTTATGGTTGTAATAAAATTAATAAGTAGTGGGTTGACATTGGTAAATTTTGTCAAGCTTTATTCTCAGATACATTTATTTTTTTCCAAATCCATAATACTATTGAATGTAAATGTCATGAATAATATTACAAGAAACAATTTTTATCTTCTAGTGACCATTTTAGCAGAGGCAAGAGAATGTTTAACTAGAAAATGGAAATCTTCTGCATCACCTACCTTTGAAGAGTTTTTAATTATCATTGGAAGAATCTGCTCTCACAGAAATAAAAGTCAAGGAAACAAGAATTTACCCCAGGAAATGGACTGATAATCATTGGATCAAAGTTTTTTGTTTAATACGAACTCTTAAAACAACTCACTCTTCATAATTTTGACTGAATGCTATTTAAATATTCAGAATGCATATTGGTAAATAAATAGTGCTATTATTTTTTTTGTAAACATTTCTCATATTAGGCCAAATGTAAATATTGTATATAGTTATCTATTTTAAACTTACACAAGAATGTTTGTAATATTTTCATGTGTTTATATTTAATAAAAATATCTGAAAAAAAAATCCATTGAATCTCTTATGTATGTCTTATTCTTTTCTGCTAAAGGTTTCAGCAAGTAATCAAGTTAAATGGCTGTGGCTTCAGTAAGAAAACCTCCACTTGCTACCACCGGTCTATAAGGTGGGTCTTCTCTGTTCTTGTGTGGCTTTGGTATTCCAAAAATGTAAGGTAAACATGGGCATGGGCTCCATAAATAATTATGACGATTTTCAGTAATAAGTTTTTCTTCGCATAATGTGGTGAGATTAGTGTTCCATAAATCATATGCTCTTTTTATGTCATCCATGGTAAAATAACTCATAAAATCTGTTATCCTCCAGCATGTTCTCTATATTTTGGTTTTAGCTAGTGGTATCAGTTACAAGTATGCCATTTCCCTTGTCTGCCTTCATTACATGCCTGGATTTATAATTGCCTAGCTCAATCAATGCTTTTCTTTCTCCCTGTGTTAAGTTATAAAGTTTTTTCTTAGGAGGTTTTTTAAGGAGTTTCCTGATATCCATCTCACATTTCACTTCAAAAGCAGCTAATGTTTGATGTAGTGGTGGACAATAGCTGCTAGGCCTTTTTATAGTTTCATCAATAGGCTTATGTGGGCAAGACTGTAAATAAACTCAAGTGTAGGATTTCATGTCATCTGTCAGAAATCCACTCTGGATGTAAAAATAATGCACTAGCCAAACACCTTTCTCTTCATAAAAGACACACAGGTTTTAAGTTCCAGATCCTGGATCACACATACATGGGTGATCTTGAAGGAGACATCCTGAATATTCTGGGAAACATGAACTCATGTGGCAATTAAAGCTGAATAATTTTAGGAAGCCTGGACTAAACTACTATTGTTCAAATAAAAGTGCACTGGAACTTAGAAAATTGCCACATTGTTCACATGACTAATTTTATTTTATTTTATTTTATTTTATTTTATTCTACCAGTTGGTTTTCAATACCATTTTAAATCAGTTGTAATTTAAGTGTACATTTTGTTTCCATCATCATACATTTTTTCTTATTATTTTTTCTTTTTCTGGTTTTCTTTTTTCCACTTTATTCAAAATGATGTGTAATAAAAATACTAACTAATTATACAATTATATATATTTTTATAGATAGTTTTTAGGGTTCTTGTACACAGACCTGAAGAAGTCTAGAAGGACGAAAGCGATCTTTGTTAACAATAGGTTATGAAAACAGAATATGATTTTTACAATTGATTTTTTACATGCAAAGTGTATATGTATATATTTATATATTTTTTTGATTGCCAAATGGACTAAGGTTGATATATTTCCAGCCATGGAGTCTATTGTCTTGGATAAAATCACAGACTTAATAATCTACTTAATAATCGGTTAAATAAGAGGTACCACATCATTATAAATTTTATTTAAAGTACATAAGGTTATATAATTATGACAGCTACTAAGTAGGGCAGGACCATCTTGAATGTCACACTGATGGGAGAAGGGATGTGAATTTAACATGTGTACCAATAACACTTTGTTTTACAGCACAGTAAACCACTCCCTTGCCTGATAAAAAGTATATATATATTTAGAAAGCTTGTGAGGAAACTATTACTCTATTTTGGATTTACTTGGATCGCTTGTCTGTGTACTTAATAAATGATTTTCATCTGGAAACAGACTGCCTGCCTTGCTTGGATTACTTTTGAACACTTAGTAATTCTGTACAATTATATATTTTTTATTATTATTATTTTTTTTAATTAAGATGATTTCAAGTTTGCTACTTCTACTACTTTTGTCTGATCTGATATATGGACCAAAAATCTTCCACACAGAGATGTTTCTTACACTGTTTAGTGCTCACCATTTGCAGGCATCATAGGATCATAGGAGGTTACTAGGCTAATGGCCCAGTAGGCTTTATTAAATTCCCTCTTAAATCAGTTGTCTTTAGGAATACTAACTTCTAACAGACAATTCACTAGCCTAGCCAAGAGTTTATACCCAAAAAAAACCTTGAGTCACCACCACCTGTTGCCCCTGTCAGTGAGGGACAAAGGTGGAACCCCTGGGACAAATTTGAGATTTCCCATCCACTCATCAAGGTTGCGCTTGAAGACAGTCAGCGAGGTACTCTGCTTGACATGTATGGGAAGTCTATTCCAAAGATGGGGAAGCCTCTGGGAGGCAAACTTGTCTCTCCAGCAGGTTTTGTTGATGTCACATATTTGTTAGCCACAGTCAGTCAGTAGTCACATGTATTGTTGTTAAATGGATTCCATGCAGTAGAGAACCCAGGACTGCACCTTGTTGAGCACAGTTACAGATCAGCTATTGCAGATGGATGTCTCTATATTGCATATGTGTGCCATCTATGGTCCACTTAGTGACCCCTATAATGACAGTATTATGGATGCCTAAGTGGGTGCTTTGTAAATGTTGCCTGAGTGGGGGATATAGTCAGACAACTTGGCTCACTCTAGGGGGTCATATGCTCTGATGTACCCTCACCCAGGTCCTTGGTGACTGCCTTGGAAATGTCCACCATATGTAAGAGTCATGCTCCCCCTGCTGCACATTCAAACTGTGTATGGTCAACTATGTGTAGATCACATATATGTCTGCTGATCAGCTCCATGATGATTGCCCCTACAGGCAGACCGATATGGATACATAGACAAAAAAGTGTAAAGTTATGTCGTCAGTGGATGCACCACCTCTGTGCAAGGTTAGTACAGTTGCCGTTGTCCACTCAGCTGGTGTGCAGCCAGTGGTGTCAGTATCCCAATGGTGTTAGTAATCCTTGTCAGATCACATGTGGGATGCAGCCTTGAATGTTAGTATGTGCAATAGATGCTGTGTATCTTCCAATGAGAGGCCAGTTATGAACTTCTCTGTAAATATGGAAGTTATAGGACAGGTTGTAGGAATGTCATGTCACATGTGGTGAGGACAAGGGAGTGTAGTTGATGCAGTATGTGAGTACAGGTTAGGTATGAGTACAGATCCATCATATGTGGAAGCATGAGGTATGAGGTCACTGACAATTTGGGCCTGTCTTTTGAGGTCACACATGTAACTACACTGTGCCTTGTGGTTCTGCTTTGTGCGGGTGCCTACTTTTGTCACTTACCGTGTTTACACATCAAACCAACACTATGTGTTTCTTTTAGCTGAGGAGGTAGTGCCTCTGCGTTGGGGGGCACCCTTACCCCAACTGTCACACAGTACTGTCCACCTGTTATTGTACAGCCTGCTAATGGCAGTTGGCTACCAGTCAAGTTTGCTGAGCCATGATGAGCCTGTGTCCCTCCTGTCATTCACAGCTGAGTTCATGCAGTTGTAATGCTGCTGACATACTGCATGGATGTAGAGCTCTGAGAACTTGCCTGACCCATCTGAAGGGCGAGGTGTAGTCATGCAATGTCAACCATCAGTGGCAGCACTTCTAAGCAGCACAGTGTATACATATTACACTTCCCTAATATGTTTGTCTGTGCTCTGTACAGACACCTTGCATAACTCTCTTCTTTTATCATGCTGGAAGTGACTGCAATACTTACTTGCACAGAGGACAATTAGCATGTAGTGTCAAGTGGTGTCCCCAGATTGCTGAGTCATGTCACCCGAAATGCCATAATAGGAGTTAGCATGGATACGAGCACTAACACTGTCATACACCTACTGACACTGGACCAGGCACTGTTACCTTTTCTCAAGGCCAGATCACGTCTACCGACTGTAGCCAGTGGAGCCCATTGACTGTTACACTATGCAATGGATGTTGGACGTATGTCTCACTCCACCAACCATAGCCTGACAAGATGTATGACAATATTAGACCAGCAGGCCTTGCTGGAAACTGTGTATGTCATGCACAGAGTGTTATGTCAGCTGGTGAATAGGCAAGTGTATAACTGTCATACTCTGGGAAGATAGCACTGGGAGACCTATGCTGCAATGATGCCAGTCACCAGTGGAGTTCACCATCCTCCATTACTGATGTACCCTGTCTACCTATTCCCTCTCTACATTCACTGTCACAGCCACTGTCAGTTACCTCTGACTGAGTACATTACCAGGTGATCGTGTATTAGGAGGTGTCACAGAATCCCAAACAGAACTAACAGTTATCCAGGATGGCCTAAGACACAGCCAGTTGTTGTCTGAGCCACTGGCAAAGACTAACTGCCGATGACTGCACAATACAATCCTGTGGGTAATCATTCACCCCTGCAAAATATTGTAATGCCTGCATACCTACAATGTGAGCCATTACACATGGAGTTATGGACCCAGAGAGGAGTGTAGCCTTTGACTTTCACTGGTCAGTGGGATGTATACACTGTTGTATAACCTATACCGACAGGTTTGGGATGTGAATCCCAGACTGTCACTGCTATACTGACTGTGGCAGTCATTGCACCTATCATCGTGTGCAATGGCACCCTTGCTGTGTCACTACACAGGCATATTGTACAAATGTAGCAGCCACACAGGTTCCATGGTACACCAATACACAGTGTAGATAACATGTCCTATGGAGTCCGTGTCATGACCATACATGTGTAGTATGTCTCCTGCATGCTTTGGATGGGATGTGTATGGCTCCATACAGGTAGGTGTTGGATCCCACTGTGTACCTCCTGCATATCCATGACAGGACAAACACATGTTTCGCCTGTCCTACACACCTACAACATCTCTGTGGTATACATAGTACATACTGCAGAGACAGGCATGTAACACAGACAGTACACTGTACATGAAACACACCCCCCATGTATGTGAAGCACACATTTGCTGTGACACACATCATGTGCAGATTACACAATGGGATACAGAGCATGACAATCATAACTGGTGTCGGAAAACTGTCTGTACTGGACACAGGATATTTGTATATGGGTTATCTCCATCACCACAGCTTGTAGATGTGTGAGTTCTCAAAACTCAGGTAACACTTCTCAAGGGTAGCAGATGTGTTCACAGATTAGGGATGCATGAGTATGCTGAATGCCACCATTGTCCTTGTTAGCCTGTTAGACACATATGAACCTATGCAGCCATGTATTTATAGAGCTGTGCCTTGCTGAAGACATATTTCTGCTGTGCTGACATGCCATCCTGTACTGTTTCATTGCCATTGTGTATCCATAGATTATGCTAACAGACCCCTGAAACAAAAACATAAACAGGTTTGTGACACACCTGTCATCATGTTACTATACAGCCATTACAACATCATACATCATACAACATAAGGTACACAAAAGTAAATGGCGTACTCATGATAAATGCCAGCATACAGTATCTGTTGTTAAACACTACAAGTGGCATGGCAAAACAACACTGCATTACACAAGTAGATGTTAACTAATATAGTCAACCTGTGCATCAGACACATAACTTCATTTCCCTGCATTAATGGTGAGGATGACAGGGATGTGGCACAGGTATCAGGCCTAGGCTGACCCAAATGTTTGACAGCATGTGTGTGAGTCAAGAAGGGAAGTAGGTAAGATGGACCATGGAAAAGTGCTGTGTGTGTGTCTGTAGGTTACCTGTATTTGACAGTGGGTGTGTGATTGTGTGCATATACACAGACAAGCTCAGTGCTATCCCTATATGTGTGTATGTTGGACAGCTTTGGACCATACATGGTAGAGTTGACTGTTCACCTTCTACAGCCCTGAACACATGAATTGGCTCGCCAGGAGTTGCACTGGCACCTCTATACCCAAGGTCAGAAGTGGTGCTAGTACTTGACAGTGACTGCTGTCTGCAGGGACCATGTCCCCCACAGGAATGCCCAGGACCACAAGCCCATGGCCTGCCATGTCATGGTGTGGACAGCACACTCCCTTCTGTAGTGCTGGATGTACTGCCACTACAGGAGCATGATTTTGCATGGCCATATGGACTCTTAGCAAATGGGGTTGCTGACCTACATCCACGAGTCTGACACTCAACTCCAACCACACATTCTAGCACAGACAATGTGTGGTCCAAGATAGAAACTGTCTCAGCCCACCTTCTGTCCACTGAATCAGTAAACTGATCCAGAGTGTCCTCAATGTGGTGGAGGCAGTCGCAGATGTCAGACTGTGCTACATCCATAACTCTAAGCATACATCTGGTGTTCCATTCAGAACATGCCTGTGCCTCCATGATGGCCCAAAACATGTGCCAAGTGACCTGTGATGTGAAACCTGAGACAGGTGGTGGACAGACAGCAGGCCTCCTACAAGCAACTCTGTCAATCTGTCTGTGTGGGACCTCACAAGCTCTATGGCTATGGCCAGTGTCTACACTGACTGGAGCCATAGTTGCCACACTTTCCTGTTCAATGTCATCACCCTCTGACTGTCCAATATCTGTGGCCTCCAAGGACTGGATATGTTTGGGCATACTGACTGTGTGTGGTGACAATGGGGACAGAAGAGGGATGCCAACCTCTGGAAAAGATTCAGCCCCCACACCCCCCACCTGTGCCACACTGTGGCCACCATCATCATCAGAGTCTGAGGAGACACTGACATCAGGCTGTGTAGGGGACAGAGACCAACCCCCCTGGTCACCTGTGATAAGAAAGAAAAAAGCAGTACATTACTACCTGCACTATTATGCTCTGCAATACTATGTTGTGATATATGTAAGGCTCTATACACTGTTGTTACTATGACAGACCTGTTGAAATCCTAACCTCATATTGTAGGACTGTAGGAAACTACTCTTCCCACTAACAGCTGTAGTTACTTGTACATAAACTCACACTACTGCAATCAGCAACAGTGAGATAGACTGTTGACATTAGTATAGACTTTGTACAGTAGACACATATGACACTCTGTACTGTCATGACAATACTGCCACATCTATCAGTGTGGTCACACCTAGAAGGCATAGCTATGAGTCTAACATATGTACAGTTAGACAAAATATGTGCATTTGGGAATCATGCCAATGGTACAGCAATGCAGGCAGTAGGCATGGGATGACAGTCTAGGGATTACATACATCAACAGCAAAACATTGTCATGCTTACCAGGAGCAGGACCACTGGCTTGTGCGATACCTGATGTACCTGTGAATAGTTGAGGGAGAGGTAATGTCAGTACCACCACAGGTTTCTCCACCACATGGAAATACATCCATATATTTCACATTTACAGTAATGCAAAATGAATGCTGCAAGGGTAAATCCAAACCTTTTGAATATCTTAAAACCAGAAGTCTTATCGCTTTTGTTCACCACCATTGAACTTCATCAGAAATGGGTTAAAAATAAATGAAGTCCCATTATATAATGTTTTGAAAATTGCCCCCCAAATTTTAAAGTGACATACATCAAATAAACATATACAAACCCATCAATTAAAAACCCAAACCATTCAGTGATGTATAAAATACAGCTATAAATTGAAATACATCTTATTTAAAATAAAACTTAAAAGGTTGTAAAAATAATCGCAATGCATTTATGAAATACAAGATGCTCTGATCTTTAGAGCAGGTTTCAGAGAAACCACATCATTGATGCCAGACAGGCAGTGGCAGTCAACAAAATTGTCAAAAAACTATTTTTTTAGGAGAGTTTCTCAGTCACCACCCCTAGATTGCAATTCCACCTTTTCAAGATCAGAGAAGGAAAATTTCTTGAAATCATAACATCTTATAATATGTTGAAAAAGGGCATTACACTGGTGAGACCTTTTTATAGCATATGTGTGTTGGTAAATATGGGATTTAAGGGCACCAATGGTCTTTTCTATGTAGAAGGCAGGACAGGAGGAACAAAAGGCAATACAAATTACCCCTTTGTTGTTGCAGTCATATCTGCCTTTAACAGTAATCAAATTCGGAAAGACAGACACCTGAAATCTGTTACCATCCAGGATGAACCTACATTGCCTACATGAACCACATTTCTTCATACCCCAGTTCCTCATAAATTTATTTGAGTTCCTACCTCTCCATTCAAACATGTTTTTTTTATTCCAATTGTTTTTCTGAACAAATCTAGGGGTAGCCCCAAGCTTCTCCAGGAGCACTAAGCTCCCAAAAACTGTGGTCCAGTGGCTTTTTATAGTATCCTGAAGGGAATGTATCCCTCTGCTGTATGGCAATACCAAAGCCTGAACATAGTCATTACCATTTAACTCTGACATAGGGGTTACTGGATCTTGACCATTGTTGTTGCCATCACCGAATCCCAAGAGGGGATGTTATCTGGATGGTCGATTTTCACAAACATATCTAGAGACCTCCTCTACCATGGATTCTGGGTATCCTCTCTCCTTAAACATCTCAGTCAGAATCTGAACTTCATGCAAAAATTGGGAATCATCAGACACCAATCAGCTTGTTCTGATAAGCTGACCCTTCACCAAGTTACACTTTTGCCATATGGGGTGCTGGCTATTATAATGTAAGTAAGAGTTAGATAAGGTAGCTTTTCTGAATATTGTAGATTCATATTTTTGCTTAGGTGTGTTCTTGTACAGCATAATGTCTAGGAAACTAATCCTATTTTCATTAGTATTACAGGTAAATTCCAAAAATTCTGTGGAATGGTTAAAAAAATGTATGAATTGAAACAATTGATACTCATTACCACCCCATAAAATAAAAATATCATCCAAATATCTTAGATATACTTTGAGATAAGATGAAAAAAAATGAATTGAACACTACTGTGGTCTCCCAAGTCCGTAGCACCGTATTTGAAAAAATGGGGGCAGATTCTGCCCCCATTGCTACACCCCTGTGCTATTTAAAAAATTCACCTTCAAGGAACACAGTTATTTGATAATATAATTTCCATACATTGCAACAACAGTTGTGTGTCAACATTCCTCAAGTCAGTTCCCTTGACCATTGCATGATGAAACATCTCTAAGCCTTCATCATGAGGTATAACAGAGAACAAGTCTTTAATGTCTATGGTAACCAGTATTGCATATTCAAAACTGCATCTGCCCCCATTTTTGCAAATATGGTGCTATGGACTCAAGAGACCACAGTAGTATTCAATTCACCTTTTTCATCTTATCTCAAAGTATATCTGAGATGTTTGGATGATATTTTTATTTTATGGGGCAGTAATGAGGAACAATTGTCTCAGTTCAAACATTTTTGAACCATTCCACAGAATTTTTAGAATTCACCTGTAATTCTGATGAAAATAGGATTAGTTTCCTAGACATTATGCTGTACAAGACCACACCTAAGTATAAATATGAATCTACAATATTCAGAAAAGCTACCTTCTCTAACTCTTGCCTACATTACGATAGCCAGCACCCCATATGGCAAAAGCATAATTTGGTGAAGGGTCAACTTATCAGAACAAGCCGATTGGTGTCTGATGATTCCCAATTTTTGCATGAAGTTCAGATTCTGATTGATATGTTTAAGGAGAGGGGATACCCAGAATCCATGGTAGAGGAGGTTTCTAGGTATGTTTGTGAAAATCGACCGCCCAGAAACCATCCTATCCTGGGTTTCGGTGATGGCAACAGCAATGGTTGAGATCCGGTAACCCCTATGTCAGAGTTGAATGGTAATGACTATGTTCAGGCTTTGGTACTGCCATACAGTAGAGGGATAGATTCCCCTTCAGTATTCTATAAAAAGCCACAGGACCACAGTTTTTGGGAGCTTAGGGATCCTGGAGAAGTTTGGAGCTACCCCTAGATTTGTTTACAGAAACAACTGGAATCTAAAAAAAAGTTTGAATGGAGTGGTAGGGACTCAGATAAATTTATGAGGAATTGGGGTATGAAGAAATGTGGTTCATGTAGGCAATGTAGGTTAATCCTGGAGGGTAACAGTTTTCAGGTGTCTGGCTTTCCGAATTTGATTACTATTAAAGGTAGATATGACTGCAACATCAAGGGGGTGGTTTATATTGTCTTTTGTTCCTCCTGTCCTGCCTTCTACATAGGAAAGAGCATTGGTACCCTTAAGTCCGATATTTGCCAACACACTTATGCTTTAAAAAAGACTCACCAGTGTAATTCCCTTTTTCAGCATAGTATAAGATGGAATGATTTCAAGAAAGTTTCCTTCTCCGTACTTGAAAAGGTGGAACTGCAACCTAGGGGTGGTAACTGGGAAACTCTCCTAGAAACAAGAGAGTTTTTTGGCAAATTTTGTTGAATGCCACTAGCCTGCCTGGCATCAATGATGTGGTTTCTCTGAAACCTGCTCTAAAGATCAGAGCATCTTGTATTTCATAAATGCATTATGATTATTTTTTAAACTTTTTAAGTTTTATTTTTAAATAAGATGTATTTCAATTTATAGCTGTACTTTTTACATCACTGAATGTTTTGTGTTTTAAGTGATGGGTATGTGTATGTTTATTTGATGTATGTCACTTTAAAGTTTTGGGGGCAATTTTCAAAATGTTATATAAGGGGACTTCATTTATTTTTAACCAGTTTCTGATGAAGTTCAGTGATGGTGAATGAAAGTGTTAAGACGTCTGGTTTTAAGACATTAAAAGGTTTGGATTTACCCTTGCAGCATTCATTTTGCATTTTTGGATTTACAGTATGCTGTTGTGGAACCTGGTTTTGGTTTGTTGTTCATTTTGTCACTCTTGGGTATGTCTCAAACTGAAATGCTATTTGGATCTAGTTCCAAGTCCTCTGGTGCCATTTTGTGCAACAAAGAAGCATCTGGAGAGTTAACTATCCTTTTGGATTGTATGGACAAATTAAGAGACCAAATTCAGTCTCTAGCATTTGCTTTAACCCAAAACAGAGCTATGTGTACTAACAGTCAAGGGTGTTCTACCAACAATGTTGTTTGTGGTAATTCCTTCAATACTGACAACAACATGACTGTGGGAGCTGGTGGGCAGCTATTACATGATCCATCTCCTGATTTTACTTTGGATATCCAGGGATGCCTTGAGGCTAAGTTCCTGTTTAATGAAACCTCTTTTGGTGCTGACAGTCTTGAATCAGCACCGCATTCTGATCAGGAACTGACCCTGGACTTTAAAATAAAACAGTATGAAAAAATACTTTTCAAGTTCACAGCTTTGCAGATGGACACTTCTTTCCTGCATTATTGTATTGCTAAAAAATGGGTCCCAAAAGGATTACATATTTTTAAATATCCAAATGGTGTGAATTGTGGTTCAATATTTCACATGGAACTGCTTGATTTTTTTGACTGTATAGGAATTGAATTTATGAAGCTTATATTTCGGGAAAATATGTGGTGGCTTTTAGGATATGAAGAGGAACTTTGGAAGCTCAACTCTGATATTAGGAAAGATCTGCTGTTTCCTCCTCACTCTCATGAGTTTCAGGGGGTTTTACTTAAAGCTCATGACTATGAGTGCAGTGCCTTTCAAAAGAAGCAAAAGAAAATTACCAGGGACATTGGTGACTACAGGAATAAGAGGGTTTATCCAAACCCCCCTGGTGCTGCAGTTTTTCAGGAACATGCCAACCCAGTACCTGAACAGGCTGGGCAAGATAATTTCACTAATCCTAGCAACCACAATGACCACTCTAGTGGTGAAAGGTCTAAAAGAATAGAAGAAAGAAGGGAAAGAGATGAAAATAACTATCAGGGTGGATCCAGGAATAATCCTTCCAACCAGGATTTTCGGAACAGAGGGCATTGCAATTAGAAATATTAGAGATGACATGTTTGGACAATTTCCTCAACAATTTACCAGGTGCTGTTTCTATTTTCCCCTTTGAGGGTTGTAAAATATTCAACTATTCTGCCTTCATGGTTACAGATGCTCTAGGTTCCATGTTTCAAAAAAGATTTAAATTTGTGTCTTCTAGGCAACCTAGTGTTGATGTTATTACAGAACTCAAACTTTTCACTAGGAAGCTTAACCTCAGGTGTATCCTTCTACCTTGTACTGATAACACTTCATTGAACCTAAAAATGGCCAGTACTTATAACCCTCCTTTGCTTCCTGGTATTAATTTATTTGTGTAGCTTTATGAGCAATGTGTAAAGGAATGGAGGCAAAAGAATAACAAACCCAAATTTCAAAATTTAACTTTGGCTGAGAGGAATACCTTGGTGGCCCTTGTGAAGGATAAAAAATTCGTATCATGAATCTGGACAAGGGCGGTGGTGTGATTATTATGGACAAATGTCTTTACACTTCTAAAATGCTTGAATATTTACACAAAGGAAAATTCTTCATAAAAGCCTCACGTAATGAGATTAACATTGCCTATCAGGGTACTGATTATCTTACAGAAGACATTTTCTTGACTTTTGATCTTCCTTTTGACCTCAGAGACTTCTTTATGGTTAAATATCCTCGTATACCGGAAATTGTTGGTATCTGCAAGATCCACAAATGTGTGGAAGACACTCCTTTGAGACCTATCATGGCTTCTTGTGAGTCTAAAACTGAGCCCTTGGCCAAGTTTGTGGGCATGAAGTTAAAATCTTTTATGGTTGGCAAACCACACTTGTTAAGGGACTCCTGGCATTTCTTGGAGGTAATCTCGGGTACTAGTTTTTTTGAACATGCAATACTGGTTACCATAGACATTAAAGACTTACTCTCTGTTATACCTCATGATGAAGTCTTAGAGATGTTTCATCATGCAATGGTCAAGGGAACTGACGTGAGGAATGCTGACACACAACTGTTGTTGCAATGTATGGAAATTGTATTATCCAATAACTTTGTGTTCTTTGAAGGTGAACTTTAAACAGTACAGGGGTGTAGTAATGGGGGCAGCATCTGCCAACATTTTTTGGAAATATGGTGCTGTGGACTTGGGAGGTCATGGTAGTATTCAATTCACCTTTTTCATCTTATCTCAAAGATTATCTGAGATATTTGGATGATATTTTTATTTTGTGGGGCGGAAATGAGGAACAATTGTCTCTATTCATGCATTTTTTTGAACCATTCCAAAGAGGATTTTTGGTATTCACCTGTAATTCTGATGAGAATAGGATTAGTTTCCTAGACATTATGGTGTACAGGAACACATCTAAGCAAAAATATGAAGCTACGATATTTAAAAAAGCTACCTTCTCTAACTCTTATCTACATTACGATAGCCAGCACTGCATATGCAAAATTGTAACTTGGTGAAGGGTCAGCTTATCAGAACAAGCCAATTGGTGTCTGATGATTCCCAATTTTTGCATGAAGTTCAGATTCTGATTGATATGTTTAAGGAGAGGGGATACCCAGAATCCACAGTAGAGGAGGTTTCTAGGTATGTTTGTGAAAATCGACCATCCAGATACCATCCCCTCCTGGGATTAGGTGATGGCAACAGCAATGGTCGAGTTCCAGTAACCCCTATGTCAGAGTTGAATGGTAATGACTATGTTCAGGCTTTGGTATTGCTATACAGTAGAGGGACAGATTCCCTTCAGGATGCTATAAAAAGCCACTGGACCACAGTTTTTGGGAGCTTAGCGCTCTTGGAGAAGCTTGGGGCTACCCGTAGATTTGTTTACAAAAGCAATTAGAATCTAAAAAGCATGTTTGAATGGAGTGGTAGGAGCTCAGATAAATTTATGAGTAATTGGGGTATGAAAAAATGTGGTTCCTGTAGGCAATGTAGGATCATCCTGGAGGGTAACAGTTTTCAGGTGTCTGGCTTTCCGAATTTGATTACTGTTAAAGGCAGATATGACTGCAACACCAAGCGGGTGGTTTATATTGCCTTTTGTTCCTCCTGTCCTGCCTTCTACATAGTGCAGAAACTTGAATGCACCAAAGCAACCTGTATTCTAACATACAGTTAATTAAGTTTAAATAATGATTGGACAGGAACGAAAGAAACTACTGCTTTAACTATTTAAACTTAATTAACTGTATGAGAAGGTTGTCTGAAGAAGTTCGGGTATAACCCGAATGAAAAGCGCTTTACATACTGGATTTTAGTTTCTGTTTGGCTGCCTTGTAATCCAGGGTAGGAATTGTGTATTTTTAACTTTTATGGTCAATACTATTTTTATTTGTTTGTGACTTTGTGTTGGGGGTAGAAGTACCCTACTAACTGGATTTGGAGTGACTGTTTTTAAACTTCACTTGAGCATTAAATTTTGTGTTTTCACATCTGTTTTCTGTGCTTTGGTGCATTCAAGTTTCTGCAGTTTGTGAACATTCATTGGTGTTTGCTGCCTTCTACATAGGAAAGACCACTGCACTTAATTCCCATATTTACCAACACACTTATGCTATAAAAAGGTCTCCCCAGTGTAATGCCCTTTTTTGACATAGTATAAGATGTAATGATTTCAAGAAATTTTCCTTCTCTGTACTTGAAAAGGTGGAATTGCAACCTAGGGGTGGTGACTGGAAAACTCTCCTAGAAAAAAGAGTTTTCTTTGGCAAATGTTATTGAATGCCACTAGCCTGCCTGGCATCAATGATGTGGTTTCTCTGAAACCTGCTCTAAAGATCAAAGCATCTTGTATTTCATAAATGTATTATGATTATTTTTACAACCATTTGTGTTTTATTTTAAATAAGATGTATTTCAATTTATAGTTGTATTTTTACATCACTGAATGGTTTGTGTTTTAAGTGATGGGTTTGTGTATGTTTATTTGATGTATGTCACTTTAAAATTTTTGGTGCGATTTTCAAAAGGTTATATAAGGGGACTTAGATTATTTTTAACCAGTTTCTGATGAAGTTCAATGGTGGTGAATGAAAGCAAATAAGACTTCTGGTTTTAAGACGTTAAAAGGGTTTGGATTTACCCTTGCGGTGCTCATTTTGCATTTTTGGATTTACAATATGCTGTTGTGGAACCTGGTTTTGGTTTGTGTTTCACATTTACAGTAGTTACTGTGTTAGTTGTTTTAGTAGTCAAAATATGAGCATGACAATCAAACTGTAGTTAAACTCTTCTTCTACCCATAACAGAGAGACCTGACACCTACGGATGACTATGTATGCAGTCACATGCTGACCACTACAGTATTGTAGTGCTGATAAACCTGAGCTTACCTGCATGCTCCTCTGCTGTGCAATCTGTGGTACCCACATCCGCGTTGTAGGGTGTGATGGATGCCTGGGAGCTGTTCTGTGTGCCTAGATTTTCCAAGAATTCCTCTGTGGCTGAGAGTGGTTGTTCTGCTGCAGACCCTCCACTAGTGGTGCCATGATCCCTGGCTATATCTGCCACTCTTCTGCATGCAGCATTGATCCTGTCTATTGCACGGTGTTGCACCCACTCATATGTCCTGTCCTGATTGCCTGTATCATTGACATCATGGACAAGCTCAGCGTAGAATGCCTTCTGCTGTTCCATCTTGTGCCTCCCCCTGGATAGTAGGCCTTCATGCTGCTGACATAGCCCTTCCAGTATCAACTCATTCTCTGCATCTGTGAAAGCTGTACAGCATCATGCATACACGTTTCCCTAAAGACAACAACATGGAACACGTCAGGTTCACATACGTGAATGTACACTATGTAGAGATACAGCAAGGACAGAATGGCTGGTAATATCCCCTGCTTGATCACCATATTATATTCCACAGTGAACAAACATACTAAGCATGTGGATACAACTGGAATACTATTGATAGTCAGGTATTCCTGGGTGAGCCATGACAGATAGTGCTGTATGATCATAAGGTCCACACTGGTGTCTGTTGTAGTGTGTCTCCAAGGATAACCTCCTGATAATATGTGAAAACTGTGCCAAACAAATAACAATGTGTGATTACAACCACTATAAAGGGGGAGTCCCACGAGCCCAGTGTGCCACAGTGACATCATAAATTCCACCTTTGAGGTGTTGCACATCCTCTGTATGTGTAACAAATCTGGAGATCATTGACATGTTATTATGACAGTTCTAAGAATGACTTATTGCTGTGATCCCTATTCCCCTTCAGTATATTCCTTCAGTATATTCACACATCTGCATCCTTATGTAAAAAAATGGTTACATACCTGATAGAATGCAGTACTCCTGAACTGATATGTTTTCATACACATGTTCTGTGTGAGGAAAGTCTCATATAGACTGGTTTCCCATAGCCAGCAGGTTTCCTTTTTAACATGCTTCTCATCATCAGGTGATTGCCTCTTAACCAATCTGTGGTTCTGAAATGCTAATTTCAGCCAGCACAGCTGACTTGTGCTAGCATCAGCCAATCACATGCAACCACAGTACAATATATAAGGCCTTCATGCAGATTAGGGACCCTTTCTGATATGTTGTGCTGCACATTACTCGGGTGAGGAGAGGGCAGGTCTGTAGCAGCAACTTTTACATAGAGGTGTGTGTGCTACAGGCTGCAGCTGCTGCTGCAGGTAATAGACATAGGTGTATACTGTGAACACTTTGGAGTACAACAAGCTGTAGGAGTAATTGTGGGAGCTGTGTCAGCTATGTTGTGGAGGCTGAGCCAGAGTGAAGCTACCCTTTCCAGTAAAATTAAGGCATGTGCTTAAGATAAGTATGTTAGGCAACAGTATCACTAACAGAGTACTAGGCCACATGTTTGTTGTGTCCTTCAGTGACATGGGGATAAATATAAAAATACTATAATTACAGTGCTACGTACCACTGGATTTGAACCCAGGACTGTGTGTGGCAAAATGCACTGTTTGCAAAGCATTTAACAGACTGAGGTACTGAATCATTGCTACAGTAGATGTACTTGCAAGATATATGTGCACACATACATGCTGTGACAAACATGTTCTACATCCATCAATATGTGCATGGCTTTATATGGATGTATTTTTGCACCAGGGTGCCAGCCAAATATGTATTTTGGCATTAATGCCTTAGCAGGTATCTTTCTGCATGTTGCTGATAAAAGGGCACATTTACCTGCTATCACAGGCCTCACTTACATCCATTATTATGTCTTTGGCTGTCTAGTGGTGTACTATTGCACCGGAGTTCAAGGTACACTCCCATTTTTTCCATTACTTTCTAATCAAGTTTGCATGGCTCGGCATGCAGCTCTGCAGAAACATGCTTATAATGACTGCAAGAGGCCACTTCTATGTTTTGTGTAAACCACATGTTTTGATTAAGAGTTGTGTGGCATGGCAGGTTAATGCAGTGGTTTGCAGGTGCAATTGTCTTGGGTTCAAAATATGGAACAGGTGTTTATTCTGCAACTGTGTATTACAATTTTAAAATCACATACAGTCAATATAGCTCTATTCAGCTCAGCTTAGCGAAGCTGCGTGATGTGGCACATGGCACAGTGTCCTGTTAAAAAATATAAAGAAAAGAAAAATGAAGAGATAGGAGAGTGGTGAAATGGGGTGCAAGGCAGGGAGAACATAGTGAAAGGCAGGTAAGGATGTTCAGGAAGGGTGTAGGAAAGAACCATAGTTATCCATTTCTTGTACAGCAACAACTGTGCACTTTGACAGAATTTCTACATGATTTTGAACTCTCAACCCCAGAGAGAGGGGTGAGGACAACATAACTGAATTGTCAAGCCAATTCAACCAAATTACATGCCTGTGGTGGACACGTGTGAAAGGGAGAGCTATGTATGGGTACAGTCTTTTTTTTGTGGGGGGGGCAGGTGCCCATTTATTTTTTAATGTGAGAGCGAATGTTGGGGTAGGGACATAGGTACAGGGAGGTAAGTTGGGTATGTCAGGATGCTTTTGTAGACAGACAAGACAGCAGACAGGACTGGTGTATGACACATGAGGGGGATACACACCTTGGATAGGGAAGGTGTTGTGGAATCTAAGTCCCATGCACCTCCATAAGGCAGCAGCATGACTCACATCCACAACCATGGGACTGTCTGCATTGCTCCATCACTGCCCCAGTGGTGGAGGCCTGGCACCATGGTGAGGCTGCCCCACCAGGTTGGCCAGCATGCCCTCAACCCGGTGCAGGTGATGGTCAAACCCACAGTAGACTATCCTATAAACCAAAACCAGAAGCTCAGCATGGGTGATGACTGCCTCTTCACCACTGCTCCCAGAGAGCGGCCCATCCCCATCTCTTCAGATGGTACTACCTGCCGCCCCAGGTAATGCAGGGGCAGCAGAGGGGGCACCACCGGTCTGGGTTCCAGATGTATTAGGACCTAGTGCCACAGCTGGATGAGGCAAGGTAGGGATATCAGCCGGAACCGGCCTACCATCATGTGCTGTGGTAAATGAGGTATAGGAATAAGTTAAGGTTAGTAATAACCAAACCATTGTTAGTATTTACAGAATGTAACATCATATTTATCATTCCAAATACATATTAATGTATATTATGTGTAACACAACATTAAGTAACATAACAGTCAGTATGTTAACAGCATGCCAGTGAGAAGTAAACCAAAAGGCCAACAAAACAGTTAGGTTAACAAAATATGTTAATATTGATTCATAATAAAACATAACAATAATACATCAAATTTTGCAAAAATATAGTTTGGTTAACAAAATATGTTAATATTAAACCATAATAATAGATAACAATAATAAATAAATGAAGATAAGGATGGGTAGAGAGAGTGAGAAACATTCCATTATTGACAATGCAGACTATATCCTTGAAAATATTGATAATAAATACTCTACAGGCATGTAGTGTCAGTTTTGAGTACAATGACTACATTTCTCCAATAGCTGATGTAGCACGTACTTATCTCTCAAGCTTATCTCTCAAGCTGTTACGATGGGTTAGTATGGGCCAAGCAATAACAAATGCAGGTACACAACTACAAAGAAAACTTTCATGTAATGTGGCCTTATATAACAACCAAGGTGTTCTGTAAGCGGATTTGGTAATACATTGCATTCCAGGTAATCATTTTCCCTGTAATCCTGTGACAGGATTAGGCAGTTTTAATTACATTACGAGAAATCATGATACTTGAGAGGTATGTTTGTGTACAGTACATAGACTAGACATCTGTCATGCCTTAGTTGGCAAGTATGGGAATAGAACTCAGTAGCTGTGACTGCAGGGGACATCTGCAAAAAATGTAACATTGACTGCAGCAGCTTAGCACAGATATGCAAGGAATACAGCCATACTGGAAATATTATTTAGGAATCAACAATGCTGCTTAACACTTTATTGGTATTGCTGATAACTGTCTGTGAAATGTTAGCACAATCCTATCTGCTCATAACATGGGCTAACTCAGCCATATACTTTTTGTTCCTAGAGAGGGAGAAAAAAAGAGCATTATATGACTGAATTTGTTTTGCATTCTAGAACTATTACAGTGCTAAACTTGACTGCAGTGACAGTAGAACACACATGCATGGAATACAGCCATACTGCATTTATTAAAACAGATTTCTGTAGAAATCAACAATGCTGCTTAACATTCTATTGGAATTGTTGACAAATGTCTTTAATAAGCCTAAGACACCTTGGGACCCAGATGGACAGTAGTCTCTCCTTTGATAGTCACATCGCCACAGTAGTCAGGAAGTCCTTCTACATGGCACACCTCATCATAAAAGGGTTCTCATCCAGGAAAAAAGAGGTCATTGTTCCCCTCTACTCGACACTCATTAGACCCATTATAGAGTACAAAGCCCCTTTTGGAATGTACCTCACAAGACATCTGCAGAACCTGGAAAGACCACAGAAGTACCTCACAAAGAGGATTACTGGCTTCAAACAAATGCCCTACACTGACCGTCTCAAAAAACTCCAGCTTTACTTCATAGCATATCGCCTACTCTGAAGTGATCCCTGCCTAACATATAAAGCTATGTCAAACCCAAATCCCAATCCCTCTGAGCTACACGCTCTAGGGACCTAAACCTTATCACCACAATAAACAGGACATGCTGGAGGGACACATTCCTGTCCCAGAGACTTCCCATACTCTGGAACAGGTTACCCATCTATGTCAAGCAAAGTTCTTCATCAGCACTCTTCAAGAAAAATCTTGATGAGTGGATGGGAAATAGGAAATACACCCTGGGGATCACTTCTGTGTCTCTGCTCGACAGTGGCACAGGAAAATAACTTTCTTGGGTGGTGTAAGCCAGGGAACCTTGTTGGCTAGGCTTATGTAGGCCCTTGGGCCGATAGCCTAGTACTTACCTATGAACCTATGAACCTATGAACCTATGTCCACATACAATATCTGCCCACAGATTGGGCTACCTCACCCATATTGTTGTATTACCTGGAGTACAAGGAACAGAGAGTATTATGTGACTGATATTGGCCTGGAGACCGTGTTGCACTCGACTGCAGCAACCTTACCATAGACAAGTAATGCATACAGCTTTACTGCAATAGTTATGACAACTCAATCCTGCTGTAGATAATTTTGCTTACTGTTATTGGTATTGTTTATTGCAATACAGTTGTTACTGTCCATTTATTGCACTACAACTCTACTTGCCCAGTTATTGCACTACAGCTCTATTTGCCCATTTATTGCACTACAGTTTTTATTGTTTATACTTTATTGCAGTAAATGCTTTACTCTTTCTTGCTTATTGCACTACAGTTAGCTTAAAAATCTTACCACACTCATGGTGTAACCTGGTCAGGCACCCAGCACAGGACTCGACATTGCGAGCCCTTTCAGCTGCAGCTGTTGGAAGAGAAGTGCACCATTATTCATACCAATTTTTGCAAGACATTCAGCTTGCAGTTTGATAACAGTAGAACACATACATATCTATGGGGCATTCCCAGCTCGTGCCTCTTGGATCCAGGTGTCCAAGGTTCCCCTCTTTATCCTCATCAGGTCATCAAAATGGTGGTGACACTGTTCACCTGTGCAGGGGATACCAATAACACTGGTGAGTTCCCTGACCAAAGTGTCCCAGGCCTCTGCCTTACATTCTGAGCCCTGAAACTGCCCTGCATCAGCCTGGGTTCATAATTTTTTACCAGGAGCCCAACAAAGACCCTAGACTCCTGGACACCCCATCTCTGTGCCCAAAAGCACTCACCTTCACCAGCACCATATGCCATATGAGCAAAGGATGAGACTCCAATGAATGGTACAGAATTCCTGCCTATTGGCCTTAATATATTCTGTTTTCCCACCCTTACATGTTATTGAGCAACATTCAGAATAGCGCCGTGTTGCTTAGCAATGCACAAGCAAGCTAAGTAAAGCTAAGCAGTGTGAAAACTTGCATAACCAAGGTTTTAGTTATGTTTAGCACCACGCACGCAACAGTAGCCATTAGCATGTTTAAGCAATGCTTGACATAGCGCAGCAGTGCCATATTTCACAAAGTGTGTTTAAAATTAAACATATATAATAAATTAAATTACAGACATATTATAATTGCTACAGACTCCAACCCAGGACCTACTAAGCATTAGGCTGTATCTCTACCCATTTAGCTACTTGGATATTATGAAAGCTAGTATACCTTCACATATACTACTGGGCTACCTGTTAGCGTTGACCAAGACATATGTAATTAATTACATCTGGTTTCTATTTTAAGATATCTAGCAGCTGTTGGCTATGTATGTATGAGCGCTGCTTGGCTCTGTGTCGCTCAATGCCTCACCGTGCAAACAGCAATTAAAAAAAAATGTAATTATGATAACTAATGACATCCGGTTTCTATTTTTAGATGTCCAGCAGGTGACAGCTGTTTATATATGAGCACAGCTTGGCAATGCTGTGCCCCACGCTGAACCACACAAACATACAGAAAGGAAAATAAATCATAAAAATACAATACTACACATTTGAACCAATTCACAGCATTTCAACAGTAGCAAGGAGCAGTACAGGGAGCCTCACCCTGTACGGATCCTCAACCATGGGTGGCCTCTACACTTCGACCTACACTGATTCAATTAGAATTGAGAGGTTAACTGATAGACTACTGTGTGTCCTGGCAGAATTTGTGCAATACTTCCCCATCTCCCAAAAAGCACTGTTCTCATGGAAGTACCATAACCCTAAAATTATGCTGTATGACCTTTTACACAGGTAGTATGCCACACAGCATCAGTACAGTAATGCACAATCTGAACATACAATTCATGTGTAATTTAATTGAGAATAGCACAGTACATATTTATGCAGGTGATGGTGTGATGAACGATTCCTTGCTCATCCACCACCCTATGTGGCTCAAAGGAATAAGGCAGGTAAGTTGTGTGATAGTGTCCAGGGTTCTGATCCTGACATATCTCGTTATTATGCATGTGAAGTAGCAATACGTATATCTTTTTACAGACTGTCTCTGTGTGTGATATACTAGTATGATTCTATTTCACATAGTAATTACACATGTGCATCTGTGCCACTGTTCTAACACCTGTTTAATAAGTACACCATTACTAATGGATAACTTATTAACAGAATTGTAAAGGCTGAGATATAAAAACAAATATCAGCATGCATATGTAGAAAACACATCCGGTACCTCCTGTAACATGATGTAGTATAGCAATATAATAACAGTTGTGAATGAAGGATTGTGCTTTGATGTGATTCATGTGGAACTGACAGACCCATACGCAATACATTGATCACTACATCAGAACAACTAGGTATTGATGCACTGTAGAGAAAATGGATAGCTGTATGGCTTACATATAGGCATGGCAAGTGTCATACAGCAATTGGACAAGTGATATTTATGGTTGCAGTTAGGGTGCCCCACAGGGCTCTGCACTAGGCCCAACTTTCATTTCAGTTGTCTGAAGACCTATATTTCACATCACAGTTGTTCAAGAGTCTGTATGCAGATTGCTTGAGATTGGGTATACTGTTTAAATGTGTTACAGATTGGGCATGTCTGCACAAGAACTGGGCCACAGGAGAATCAGATGCTATTAAATACATCAAAAAGTAACCATATAACATTTTGAAGACAGAAACAGAAAGGTGACTATTAAATGCAGCAGACAGTGATTGAAATTGTAGATTAAGCGAGGTACCAGGTATGTAGGTATATCCAGATTGGAGTTTTCCAAGTCATCTCAGACTCCTGGCCTGGAGTACACCTAGGTGTGGAATGGAGTCAGTTTATGCAACAGAAAGTCTCATTTGTCAGCAGTGCACCTACCATTTGTGAGTTGCTAAGCAACGTGCAAACAAGCCAAAATGCCACTGAGCATGCTCACACACTTTGTTAAACCAAGTGCAAATCTATTGCCCCACACACTATTTTGTTTAGTAAAATATATATATCTGATATATCTCTATATTTATAAACAGATACATCTATGTATATATGTGTGTGTGTATGTCTGTATTACCCTACATACACAGATCATGGATAGTTAAGCTGTACTATGACACATAAAACATTGGAGGAGAGACACAAGGAAAAGCTCAAAATTACATAATGTACTTTCAGACATTTGCAACTGTATAGACCAACATGTTGCAATCTTAAGACTATTTGGATATCTGAAGTTCACAGTTCTGGCCGTTTTCACCCATCATGTGTAAATGATACCACATGTACTGTGAAACACACATAACCATGAGTCACACCTGTGTACTTGCAAACAGTTGGACGGTGGTGAGTCATACCACATCTCCCTAATCAACCATGTGGAACTCTTGAAATGTATGGCATGGCACAGGAATGCATACATATATTGTGAAGTCATATGTATATAGCTACACCAGCAAGAACACCCACATTCACTTTTGCCCTCTATGTCTGCTTCATTTCAACAAATACACATCAATAACTGTGCAACTGCTGTAAGGTATTATGTTGTGTACCCACTCATTGCCTGGGAAAATTTTCTTTTGCCACAAGCTTGTCCAGCCACATGCAAACAGACTCATATGCCCAACACAGGCTGTTGACACATACTAGGCTACAAAATAGTTGTCTCACTGTTAGGCTACTAGCTGCAACTGACAGTAGGAAGCTGTGTGATTATGCGGCCCTAGCAACCTTTTAAGCACAGGGTTTCTTTATGTTCTCTACGATAACATCACCTGCAATCATTTACAATGCAACACTTAAGCTGTGGTGCATGCAATAAGTACTGTGATCTGTAGTGTATAGCAATAGATAGGAAGGGGTTCTAATCCCACTTCAGCCCAAATGATGTGTGTATATGTGTATATCCTTCTCCCTCCCAAACAAATGTAAATTGAAAACTGCAATGGCTCTGCATTTTTTGACCTTTGCACTTAACTCAGGCTCCCAAAGTCTTCTCTCTGACAAGGCCTGCTGATGTCATCTACCATAAGAGTACCAAAAGCCTTGCCCAAGTCAGCCTTAAGCCATGGCACATGCAATAAGTATTGTGATCTGTAGTATCTAACCTCTCAATAGGTAGTGGTTCTAAACTCACTCAAGGCTACTTGCTGTGTGTGTATATGCATCTCCACACAAAACAAGGATGTTTTCCATAATATCTTAAACAGAGGTAGGGTTTTGCACTGTTTTGGGAATAGGAGGCCTTCATACTCTTCTCCACCACAAGGCCTGCTGATGTCAACTCCCGTAAGACTACCTAAAACCATATCAAAGTTCGAATTAAGCCATGGCATGTATGATAAGTGCTATGATATGTAGTGTATAAGACTAGATAGGCAAGGGTTCTAATCTCACTGAAGCCCACTTGCTGTGTATGTGCATCTCCACTCAAAACAAGGTGTATTCTACAGTACCTTAAACAGAGGCAAGGTTTTGCACTGTTTTGGACCAAACAGGTGGTGTAGGCCTTTGAACTCTTCCCCACCACAAGGCCTGCTGATGTCAACTACCAAAAGAGTACCTAAAGCCATGTCACTGTTAGACATAAGCTCTGGCTCATGTGATAAGTACTGTAATCTGTAGTGTATAAGGCTAAGTAGGTAGAGGTATAAAACTCCTTCCAGCCCACTTGATGGGTGTGTGCTGTCTAGTGTTCTGTATACATAAATAGATAGTGGTAATGGTCTAACTGCATTATGTTGGTGTGTGTGCATATTAGCTAGTGTTTTACATCAACCTATGGTATCATAGCACCATTGGACTTTTGTAGGCTAATGGTCCTAGGGTCCTCATATGCCTAGCCACATTTTACTCTTAGTAACACATTCAACACCAACTGCCCCTGTCCTGGGTATACCCAGGTGAAACTAATGTGGTGTAATTATGGTCACCCATCTAATCATACAGATTGCATCTGTAAAGGGCCAGGAGGTACTCAGTTTGACATGAAGTGGAAGTGTGTTCCAAAGGTGTGTTAACCTCTGGTAGACAATTCTCATCCTCCAGCAGGTTTTATAAAAGTTACATACCAGGTTAAGGTCTTAACTGGGAGTAAACTGGTTATCCATGCCACTTACACATGTGCAGCATGTCCAATAAAGCAGGGTCACAGATTGACTCATATGCAAAGCAGGGATCACCTCTGAGTACCCTGACACATGCTAAATTAATGGTTATTTCAGGCAATCCCCATAGGATGGATGCTGATGACTTGCATTCCCCTTGTTAGGAGCCTTTGTGGTTTCTCCAGTCACCACAGCTGTTTGTTGAGTAATGTACCAAAAGGGACACTACACTTAAATATTGTCCTGATGAGGGAAGAGTACATGGAGGCACTAACTACTTGCACTGGAGACAATACCTTCATGTGTGACATGAACAAGATATAATGACCTACTCACCACTGTGTAGACATGGTGATCTAAGTTATGGTAGCTGTCAACATGTCTCACCAGGTCTCTCACCCCTGCATATGTACTTAAGGTGTCACTATTTATCTGGTACTTAGCAAGAACACTGCTGCTACCAAACTGAATGATCATGCATATATTTGCATTGAGTTTAAGGCCATGTGTTTGGCAACAATAATCTCTCCATGTAACACCATAATGTAGGATGTTGCCATACTATGTATATTGTATGACCACTCACAGTTAGCAGGCATCATGAACCATTGTTAGCCATAGTCATTTACATTGTGCTTGTACTTCAGTGAAATGGATTCCAAACAGCAGGTGCCCAGGACAGAAGCCTCTGGAACACCACTGGTTACAGCTCAGCTACTGGAGGTGTCTTCCCCTAATGACTATATGACTTGTATTAGTGAGGCAGTTAACAACCCCTATAATGATATAAGGGTTCAAGCCTAGTTGGATGTGTTTTTCAATTATGCCTGTATGAGAGATAGTGTCAAATGCCTTCTCTTAGTGCAGGTAGGCTGTGTGCACAGATTGCCCATCAGCCAGGTCCTTGGTGACTGTCTCAAAGAGGTCCACCAGGATTAACAGGCATTATGTCACTTTGACAAATCCAAACTGAGTAGGGGCAAGTCATTGAATGTTACCTACATTTTAGTTGATAATGTCCATGATCATTTGCCCCATGGCCTTGCAGATATGGATAATGAGGCTGATATGCATATAGTTTGTGAGGTCAGTGGACCACCACATCTGTGCAATGGAATAACTGTACCTGCTTTCCAGTCAGCTGTGATGACGCCATTGGTTACACTATGATTGGGAAGAGTGTCCAAGGGTATTACAAGTCCATGTTGGAGCCCATGTAATGCACAGCCTGGGATGTTATCAGGTTCCATACATGCTGTGTTTCTGTCCTTAGAAAGGCCAGTTATGACATGCCCTTCAGAGATACAAGGTAGTGGACAGGTGGTAGGTATGTCATGGTGTATGTGTGGTGGGAACAGGGGAGTGAGGTTTTTGCAGACCCAGTCAGCCAAAAGATGAGATAAGTCTACAGCACCAGTATATGTGGTATTATGAAGTACAAATTTGGCACTAAACTGGGTAATTCCTTTTAGGTTACATATGTAAGGATAGAATACCTTGCTGTTGCACTTTGTGGTGGAGGCTAATTTGGAACAATACTTTGTTTTGGAGGAATTCACAACAACTCTTATTTACTTGTTCGTGCAGATGAGGTAGTGTTTCCATTTCAGGGGGTTTCCTCCCCCTCCTACTCTTAAAGAGCAATGCCCTCCTCTTATTGTAAAGCCTGTTAATGGCAGTTGTCCACAAGGCAGGTTTGCTCTTCCATAATGAGCTTGTGCTGCAACTATCAGGTGCAGCCTATTCAATGCAGTTATACAGGTGTTTGCATAAAGCATTGGTGTACTGCTCAACATAGTTGCTAGGTCATTCTGAGGAAGCACATTTTCACAATATGCACCTAATCCCTATTGTATATGTTGTCTTTGATAAATGTCCTCTCCATTGTTCATGTCAGGATGCTTATATCACAAAGAATCCTTTGTACTGATATATCACATTGTGTGACAGTCACATAATACACAATAACTGTGTGATGGTATGACTATACCCACACAGGAGGTATACACAGAAGTATGTACTATATTATGTACATATGTGACTATTGATCATGCTATAACTGTCTTTTCTTTGTGGTTTACATACATTGACATGCCTTCATCTGCTGTACATTACCATGTTTCATCTGTCATCTTATTCTGTTTTCATTCCTACAATTCATCTGTGTGTTCCTTTTCAATATGCACACTTCCTCTGAATAATTATTTCTAACGCAGTTTATGTATCCTTGCTGATCAGTTGCAAAATTTTTAATCAGTATGCCTGAAAGAGGTTTACACACCAATCTGCACTGCATACACTTTCATGTAATGTGTTGGAACTATATAGATTGCTTTATTAAAAATGCTGGTAGTCATTGTGGCTTTCCATGCAATCCTGCGGAACTAGTTTGCCTGTAGATAAACAGCTGTACATATCTGCAGGTGTTCGTGTTGCTTTACATGGTTTCCTGGCTGATAACACTATTGCTGGCCATGAAACTGTGCTTGTTTACATTTAAGTGTGATGCATGGCATGCATATACAATTAGCACTGTTGCTCATCTTGCAAACACGTAAACTCCATGTAGGCTTCTCGCTAAGCCTACATGGAGTTTATCAAATCCCCATGTATGTGTTTTTTACCAAAAAAAGGAAACACTCACCTGAATATCCTGGGCCATAGTACTGGATGAGATGCCACCTCTTAACCAGTGCAGCCACATGTTGTGCATAAGCCTGCAGCGTGGGCTCCCTTACTACTACTGCTGCCGGCTGTTCATCATCCAGTGACAACATGGGTCACTTCACCATCTGACTGGCGCATGTTCATATTATGCAGAATGCAACAGGCAGTGAACATCCTACATGCAGTAACTGGATCATACTGAAGGGCACTCCCAGACTCATCCACACACCTGAAATGGCTTTTCAGGAGGCCAAAGACCCTCTCAATGACAATATGGGTCCAGGGCAGGGATGTCTTATATGTTTCCTCTGCAGTACCAGAGTCATGAGCCACAGGTCCAGTGGATATCCAGCTTCCCCTTTTAAAAAAGTGAGAGAGAGAGAAGAAGGGGGGACAAAACAGGAAAATAAAGATTACTATACAGCAATAAAACTTAACATGAATAACTACTTGAAAAAAGAAAGACATTCAACTTACCAACAAGATAACCACTGGGCATCCTACCATGCAGGAAGAGGAGGTAGAATGACCTAGTGGGCCAGATATGGGAATCATGTGTACTGCCAGGATGCTGGGCAGAGACATTGGTGATTCACCTCATTGCATCACATACTGCCTGGCAATTGATTGAATGGTAGCCCTTCGTATTGTGATGAAGCTGTCCTTGTGGACCAGAAATGGACCTAATTGCAACAAAGGTGCAATCTATCATACCAAGTACCTCAGGAATATGTACCAGTGAATAAAAGGCATACATAGTCCTGGCTTGGTCCTCAGGTGACACCGAGAAAAAGATGTACTGATCCACATGTGCCAAGAGTACATCCAAGAACTGCTTCAGGATCCTCAAGGCAGAAGCATGTGAGATCTCCAGTGTATCTCCAGTCTGTCTCAGGAAGGTTCCCATACCAAGTATAGTGAGGGCTATACACACGTTGTTGTCCACAGAATAGGAAGTCCACGCATTCCTGCACTGCACCTATAGAGGGGTCATGCATACCCTTTAAGACCCTTGTAATGTCCCTGTCGACTCTAAACCTATCAAGGATTTCTTGATTATCAAAGTTATGCTGAATAATCTTTTGTTTATATTTTCACATTCTTGGTGGCCAGCTCTACTAAGTGCAAAATATAGCATTTTTTGTCAGCGGTATCTCTGATGCATATGGTGATGCTTTATAGCATATGTGTGGAAAGGATGAGAAAGCAGGAAAACTGACCATAAATTGCAAATGGAGTAAAATAGTTTTAATTAGCACATGTTTGTGCATTCTCTTAGACTCATTAATGCATTTGTGCAACTGATTATGAATACTGGCATAAAATGCAAATGGAGTCAGACACAGATGTTCATATAGTCCTGTACTATTTAACTTTATAGGTAATGCAGTTATCCTGAAATTAAAAAATGTCTGGGAATGGAAATTAAGAGATGATTATAAAATGCCAATAGCACATAGTTACAAGGATGATATTCTGTTGTTAATCAGGCAACAAGGATTTACATGATACGTACTAAGTATTATGAAAGAAATATCACTGAGAACTGGATTGGAGATTAATGTCAATAAGAGTAAAAGTCTGAGCATCAGTAAAATGTGTATCTGTATATTTTCAAAATTTAGGTGTATGTTCTGGCGATATGGAAATAGTGATAGAATGTACAGGTATGTTGAAGAAAATGTAAGATGTAGGTGTTTTATGGAAATATTATAGTATCATTTCTATAAAAGTACATTTGGTTAAAACTATATTAATTAGTAAAAACAAGCTTATTTTTGGTGCAGTTTATCCATTGCCTGAATATTTGAAGCAGTGGTTATAAAAATTTGTTTTTCTGCAGTATGAGATAATAAACTGAGTCGTATCAGAAGAGATGTATATTTTGGTTATGAAAGCAATGAAGATTTTTTTCTGTGGTACATAGATAGACAGACAGACAGATAGATAGATAGATAGATAGATAGATAGATAGATAGATAGATAGATAGATTTCGAGTCTTTCATCAGTTTGTGGCAAAGAGCTGATGTGCATGCCTTCTTAACATTAATTCTTAAGATCTGACTTTTGGCTACTGCACAATTGAAATGTTATTGAATATACTTATTTTGTCTGGTTGCACAATTCTAACACTTATTCATAATGTTGTGCAGCTAGGTGTATTTTTATTGCACTGGTCAGCTGCTAGACAGTCACACTTAGTGATGTAGGCACTTTTCAATGGCGTAATCTGCTAAATTTGCAACTGTAGATTACTTGCATGCATGTGAGTAATTGGGAGAATTATGTGCAAGGGTTGGCAGTACTATTTTAATAAATGCCTTATGAAATTTGTCCATCTGCCTTCCAAATGTTTTTGATGATAATTGCTGTATATATTATATGTAACAGCAATCTGTTTACACTGACTTTGTATAAGAATTTGCCACTCTCTGATTGCAAGCATGCACCACGGGACAGACTATATCTTATGTTGTGTACTACTCATCTTTTTGTCTGAGACTCAACAATAAACCTACATTAAACCATGCTAACTATATACAACTTATAGTATTAGTAATAATTTAATTTTTCACCTTTAATTTCTGCTGCCATCATCATTAGACTGTTGATATATGGTGTTTAATCATTAATACTAACCCCATAACAGAGTTTCAGATTTGTTTCACTTCACATCCACAAGCCATTTTACAACCTATGAATGGAATATCAGCCCAGAAGGTCCCCAAGCCTACCCTGGGGCCATCAGATCTGCAGACCAACTGTATGTGTTTTGAACCCCCTACTTAACTTTAATGTCCCTTATCAGTCTTGTCATTAGCTGACATGATTGTAATACCTAACTCTAGCTTCCTATCCACTAAGAGAAGACAAATAAATGAAATGGAAAAAAAAGCAGGGAGAGCAGGAAAATCATTCTTGATCTCTAATGCGATCACTGCTGTAGGCGAATAGGTACTAGCCCCTACCCCAGTATACTGCCCCTCAGTACCATCTGGCTTACATTACCAATTCGCTATATCACCCTTGCTTTTACAAGGGGGTAGGTTTGAGGAGAAAGGAGTGTTTTCAAGTACTAGTTTGCTTCATTAGATAACTGGTACATAACTTGAGTTATGTAACAACTGTTTGTGGGTTGCAGTCTTCCTGGTAACAACAGCTTGTCTTGCTTTGCATTTTATTCTGCCATACAACATTATAATCCTTGGTTGTATAGGTGTCAGGTTTGTACATCTTTTTTTTATTGTGTATTTTTTGCTAATTTAGATTTCTTTGTGCATGCATTTTATACCATTTTACATGTTGGCATTTCTTAACTGCTACCCATATATTGATTTTAACTCTAGCTTTTAGGTTTTATAATTAGTTTTATTTTAATTGCATTTTATTTTAACTTGGTGCATTTCAAAAAGATCAGTTTTTAATTTATTAGGCCCCCAAGAGCATTCTTCTAAAAGTCACATTTTGTTTTTTTAAAGCCTCTTGTTACATATCAGCTGAATATCTCTGCTACTATGTTCCTTTTGTGTCATAATCAGCAAATTTGGACCCTGGAATTCATAAACAAAAGTACAAATGTCTGTACCTTGTGGTATGTAAGCCATTAATTAGTACCACGATAACATGAATCATAGCACTGATCACAGCTGTACAGAGCATCACACTTGTCTATAAACTGGACACAGGAAAACATAGTACGCTTCTGCATCATCGGATTGTCAGCACCATGTGTATCACATATGTCCCACTGATTCTTATAGGCTCGCCACACTGCCATCTGCCTGTTTCTGCACAAGTCTGCATTTCCTCTTCTTACTTTAGATAATGAAAATATAACTATTAAATCAAAATCACGTAGAAAATAAGTGAAAATGTAAACGTGGCACATGAGTGTGCACTACTGAATGTTCTACAATAGAGAACACAAATATAACAACAATGCTAGCTATAAAAAATATCATGATATATAGGAGACAGACACTGCTCTCAAAGAAAACATATGTAAGAGTTAAAACGATGTAGCTCCTGTGTACATGGAAGTGCTCGACATACTGTAAATCAGTAGACTTTTATTATAGTTCAACTGAAGTGATACAGAGACACACATGCGCGTGCGTGCACGCAACACACACACACACACACACACACACACACACACACACACACACACACACACACACACACACACACACACACACACACACACACACACACACACACACACACACACACACACACACACACACACACACACACACACACACAGACAGACACACACACACACGATGTTCTGGAAGGAGAAATACCCAGAGCACTATGGATTAAGGAAATATCAGCTGTCACTGTATCTTTAACTAAGAGGGGGTAGTTATTTGGTTCCTTTGCAGCACCATCTTTTGCGAACATTGTGATGGGTCATTGGGAATGTACTGTGTTGGAACCACTTGTCATGGAATACCAGATTACATTTTTTAAGAGATTTATTTTTTACTTGTTTTTTGTCATGGTTGGTGATTTTTGTTGACACCCTTAATTCCAGATCAGGATACTTAAAATTTGTTCTGGGAGATGTGGGACTAAAAGTCAATTTTTTGGATGTGATTCTGAAATGGGATGTTAAGCTTCATAAGTTAGTTAGTAGCATTTTTAGGAAAGAAACTTTCACTAACAGTTACTTGTATTATACCAGCAATGCGCCCTCGTTTTATGAAGAATAATATTCCTAAAGGACAGCTCATAAGAGCTAGTCGAATGACAAGTGAAATGGGTGACTTTTTGAAGGAAATAACACTTATTACTGCCTTGTTTGTTGAAAGAGGGTATAGTAAGACCCTGTTGAAAGAGCAGGCTGAATATGTTACACAGAACAGGGACAATCTTTTTCCAGCCATCCTTGAGCATGGGTTTTCCAACATTAATACAAAACAGAATCATGACATGAACACATATGATGTCGGTAATTTATTTTGCTTGGACATGACAGTAGACAGTGGTATTATCAGAAATATTATTTCTGACAATTGGAAAATTCTAGAGGGAAACAAAGACTTACAATCTATTGTGGGGACCCAACCAATATTTGTATATAGAAATCAAAACAACTTAGAAAACATTTTAGAAAGAGAGAGAAACAAAGTTGTATATTGCTCTAACATCACACAGAAAAGATGGGGCATGTATAAGTGTGGAAACTGCAACATATGTAGATACATTTCTGAAGGTCAGTTAGTCAATTTAGAACATTTGCCTTATACTTTGAAAGTTGCAGGGCATTTTAACTGTAAGAGGAAAGGAGGTGTATACATGTGTATGTGTGCATATTGTAGTGCATTCGACATTGGTATGACTACAAGAGCCATATGAACCAGAAAAAAAAGAACATTACTACAATATTAGAAAACAAGTCAAGACAAAGGCTTTTTATAAGCATACTATAATCTGTCCTATGTACAAAAAAATTTGTTTTCTGTGCTGGAACATGGAAGTCATGATTTTAGAGGTGGCAATTTCAAAACAAATCTTGAACAAAAGGAAGCTTTATGGCAAATCAAATTAAATTCAAATAAAAAATCTGGTATAAATGATGCTGTCAACATTAAACGTTTTTTGAAAGACTGTAGAGTCTATATAAGGAAATAACTTCCTGAGCTTTGAAATTTTATTGATTAATTGTATAATTGTTCAAGTGTAAAGATTTTAATGTTTTTAAATGTGATGTTGAGAATGTACATTTTATTCTGAAAAAGTTTGGTTATGAAAGCGTGGATAAAAAGTTTTTATTACATTGTATGGATTTCACTCTGTTCTCCTACATCTTAGCAAAGCCCTGTGTATGTGTATTATGAAACATAGGTGCTAGATTCTGGTTCAGTTTCTAGTAAAGGGGATAGTGCGGGAACCAGAGTCAGATGACCAGATGTATGTGATGTAATTATTTAATTCAGCACTGAAATGATGTTTAAATACTAGACGAGACAGAAGTCTCTTGGTAGTCTGTTTGTGAAGCCTGACAAGAAGGAAGACCACTTACCCACTTCATCTTGCATTGCTCTAGAAGTGAAATGGGGAACAGTAATTCTTTAATCAGTCAGGAAAATATAGTGAGATTAACAGAGTATTGTTTTTCTGCATTTCCTGTGATTCAAACTCTGGTGTTTATTGTAAACAGATATTTAGTATGTTCATGTTCTTTTATTATTTGTTATTAAATATATTTAAACTTTTCATTGTGGCTGGTCTTTTAGAAAACATTTTAACCTTTGTGAGTACTTATATTTATTTGTTGACACTGTGGCCACTCCTGGAAGCCTTACTGCATTGGTCAAACACTACCATTTGTATTAGTATTAATTTTACTAAGTATAATTGGATAGCCTGGTAAAACCCTTAGAGTAGCTGATTTTGGAGTATTTTGGTGGCAGCATCTACCTTATACTCTGGGCAGAGGGGTCATAGCCGATAAATCTGTGCCAGCCTTTCCCAGGTGTGTGTGTGTGTGTGTGTGTCTGTGTGTGTGTGTGTTTGTGTGTTTGTGTGTGTGTGTGTGTGTGTGTGTGTGTGTGTGTGTGTGTGTGTGTGTGTGTGTATGTGTGTGTGTGTGTGTGTATGTGTGTCTGTGGGTGAGGCAGACTCATATCTCAGAGACTGTGTGTGTCGGCTACTTGGAGCAGGGACACAGAGCTCTGGTTTCACAGTGACGGTGGTGGAGGGCTTGGCTTGGAGCACTTGGCTGAGGACTCAACTCTACAGCTGTGTCATTGGGGAGTCTTATTAGAGACCTGGAGAGAGAGAGAGAGAGAGAGACAGGGAAACTCAGTCCCAGGATGGAGTGTGTTCCTGTGTGCTCTTAAGGGAAATCATGCTTGGTGCAGAGAGTTGCATCTGTAAATACTATGTGTTTCTATTTTTGTTCCAAGTGAATGTCCCTCACTGGTATCCATGTTGAGGATTGGGACTCCTTGATCACTGGCCCAGTGGAGGGATATCACAGCAAGTGCTGCTTTATCACCTGTAAACATTTCAGGATATCTAAGCCTGCATTTTTTATGTATCTATATCCCATGTCAGGGTCAACCTGATTTCATATGTTGTCTTCCTTTCCTTCCAAAAAGATATAAAAATATTACATTTTGTAGTTGCAGAAGATTGCAAAGTAGTTTTAAATAGCAGGCATGAAAATGTTTGCATATATTTCAATCTAAATTTAACATAAGCTTGCCATAAATCTCTAGAGAGTTATTCACCCTGACAAAAAGCAATATCTCTTCTCCACATGACACAAGTTGTAGTCATGCATCTTTTTATGCAAGGACAGGGGTGGGAAAGCAAGGAAACTGACCATAAATTGCAAATGGTATAAAATATTTTAAGTAGCATAAGAACATTTACGTTGCTCATTTCCATCTTATTATTTTCACATTTGTATATGCATTTGTGGACACTGCAAATTGGCATAAATGGCCTGTCGGACTCATGTATCAGCAATGCCTGTTTGTGTATGCTCCCAAGCTCCTTAATGCACTTGCATAACTGACTATGAATACCGGCATAAAATGCAAACAATTTCAGATACAGATGTTCCCTTAGTCCTGTATTGTTTAGCTTTATAGGTAATACCATTATCTTTAAATTAAAAAAGTGGCTGGGAATGGAATTTAAGAGATGGTTATAAAATGCCAATTGTTACAAGGATGATATTTTGTCACTCAGGCAACAAAGATTTACATTTTATGTATTAAATATTAGGAAAGAAATATTTATTTGTTTTATTTATTTAACATTTGTTTACAGGGAAAGTCAAACTGGTACAGAGCCCATTTTCAGTGGAGGCTAAAACATAACATAAGCTTTCCATGAATCTCTAGAGAGTTATTCACCCTGACAAAAAGCAATATTCCTTCTTCTCCACCTGACACAAGTTGTGGGCATACATCTTTTTCTTAATTTTTAAAACTATATCTTCATCTATTTTAGAATGTATCATTGAATCTAGATACCTATTTGACCATGAAATTAATCTGCTCTTAAATTGATGTAAAGTTTTAACTCTGGATAAAACAGGGTGGAATTGTTTGCTGAACAATGTTTTTTTAACGTAATACAAGAAATAGTATTGTTAAGGTGATTAAAAGTACTGACTCTGCATCATGGAGAAGGGATATATTCTAGCATGCCAAGCTGAAATGTTAGCCAACATTCTTTTCTTAAACAAATTACATCAAAAAGATAGCCAGAAAAAAATAAAACAGTCAAAAACATATTACTGTCTATGTTTGCCAGTCAATCTGGAGCTGAATTAAAAGAAGTACAGGCTAAACTAAATCCATCTTTAAATATTCCTCTTTCTAGTTTGAAGCAAAAACTGTTGATTACTAAATTCCCTAAAGGTATTTCGTGAAAATTCCCTAGTTACAAAATCACAGTGACTATATTGTTATCTTAAAAGCTGATAACAGAATTGTAAATATAAGATGTCTTTGCTGGCATTTTTCTAAACATATACTCCATTTTCCCTTACAGGCTCTAACCACCACCTAATTCATATTTTCTTACATCTGCCTCACCTTCTTACTCTTCTCCAGCACTGAGTTTTTTTGTCTAATAAATTCAAGCAAGGAAAATGATCAATGGCATCTTTTCACTGTTCTGTAGGGTCTTTGTATATAAAATCAGTAGAGTACTAACTGTTCTTGTCAATTATATCTATTCTGAAATTATATTTGATCCATACATAAGCAGGTCAAAAACTGTACTTATTCTCAAGATCAATGCTGACCTCTTAAACCCAATGAACTGTCATCGCACTGCCCCAATCAATTTAGATTAGAAGATATGTGCAACTGCTTTAGCTTAATAATTAAAATATCATGCCTTACATTATCTCAACTTTTCAATACAGTCTTCTCATATTCAGATTATTTGCTGATCCAGTTTTGACTTTTGAAGTTCTATTACTGTGAAAAGATTTTTCATTCATCATTATCATCATCATCAACCTATTTTTTCCCATTTTCTACATGGGGGTTGGGATGTCATGTTAACTGTCACCAACTCTCTCAATTCAAAGCCACACTCATGCCTACTTTGACACTCATGCTTGACCATTGCAGATCTTCTCTCACATAACCCATCCACGTCTTTGGTGGGCACCCTTGTTTCCTCTTACCTCCTTCCTGTCTGTCCAAAATCTTCTTCACCAGATTGTCTTCTGCTTTTCTGCACATGATCCTGAGCCATAAGCTGTTCTCTTTTATCTTTTCTGCAATTGGAGCTACTTTGGCTTCTGCTCTTAGGTCCTCATTTCTTCATCTGTCCCACAGTATGCATCCTACCACCCTTCTCAGGCACTTCATTTCCATCACCTCTGACTTTCTTATCTGCTTTGCCTTTATTGCCCAGGTTTCTGTGCCATACAATAGTACTGATCACACCACTGTTTTGTACACCTTACTTTTCAGCTTCTTTAACATTCTTCTGTCATATACTACACCTGCCGCTCTATGTCAATTGGCTTCATCCCCTCTGATTCTAGCTTTGACCTCATAAATCAGACTTCCCTTCTCCTTAACCACCCCTCCCAGATACCTGAAGCTATTAACCTGTTCCACTATCTTCCCTTCTATCTCAATTCTCAGCTTCTTCTGATTTTTTCCAATTTGCTGCCATTACCACTGTCTTATCTGTACTTAGTTTCATCCCATGTGTCTTCAGTTTTGCATTCCATTCCTTTATCCTTTGCAGAAGGGCTTGTTCAAAGTCTGTCTGCAATGCCAATTTGTCTGCATACAGCAACTTTGTTGATCTGTCCCCTGCAACCTCAAGATTTTCATTGCCAGTCTATACATACACTTGTCATTGATGGAAATAAACCACTCAGTAAACTACATTTGTCTTTGAAATTATTTTAAATGATGGGTAATACGGGGGTTCATTGGATTTTTTTTTAATGTGATAAAGCTTTTACACTCAAAACTGTCTGCATCCTTATAATAGCAATGGTAAGCACTCTCCTCCATTCAATATTTCAAATCATACAAGACCAGATTGTTGTACATTCATATATCTTTTTAATATCTACATTGAGCATCTGTTAGTTTATTTTAATGACAGATCTCGTCTGCACTTCCCATCTGTTAATGGCATCTTAATTCCCTGGCAGTGTTTATTGATATAAATCTGCTTTCCATTTTCCCAGTAATGACCTCCCTATGATTTGAGAGTCTATTGCCAGCTTTTCTGCTCTTTTCTCATTAGCATGTGGCTTAAAAGTTCCTCAGTTTTGAAATGTCTTGGTATCATTTATATCACTTATACACAGTCTTAACTTTAGTCAATATAACCTCAATGAAATGTGGTATAATATTACACTCAATGCAGAGAGGTGGAATGGTACTAAGTTTTTTGTTCTATTCAAAATATCTATATTAAAGATAACCATGTTCCCTTACCTTTTCTTCGTGATTAATTTTTCTTACAGGTGATACATCTAAACATTTTAAATCCTTTTCCTAATAAACTCCCCAAGATTAACTGTACCCTGAAATCTATTAGGATCTCCCATTACAAGCTTTCTACTCATTTGCATTGAGGATGTATCAAAGTACTAAATACATTGTGGTATTATCATATTTTCAAAACAATTAAGGTGATTGCAGCCATACTGTACCCTATCCTATGAAGAATATTGACTGGTCCTCCATCTGGGTCATGCTCCGGCACAACATTATTGCACATATCCTTTGTAACCGTCTAGTCATACATTTTCTAAAAAACATAACTCTTCATTAAACTTTCTATCTGTAAATTGATATTATAAATGATTTTAAGTCCATTGTAAAATTATTTGTCCTTAACAATATTGTCCCTTTAAGTCAAGTCATTATGTCAGACCAGGTATCTTGATTAGAAATAAAATTGTTAACTAAGTCTTTTCCCTTCCTTTTCATTTTGTCTGTAGCTGATTTCTTCAGAAAAATGTTCACCTCTGCATCAGATTTCTGGATAAAACATAACACTCTAAAAACACATTCCACTCTGTTTAGTATTATCTAAGTTTCAGTTCAGGTTAAATTCTTGTTTCAATCCATTGTCAAAAACAAATACACTAACTATACTACAGTGCTGAAAGGTTTTAAGCATCCAAGTTGATTTAATCTACTTTCTATTTTAAATTTAAAGATCAGATTTGAAGATTTTTACTTTCAGCTTTTATACCTGGAAAAATGACTCTGATTTACAGTTCAATTCAGCCTGTTCCCAGTTACAGCACATTACTGTATACATGCTTCCCATTTAAAACTACTTTTCATACTATTTATGATATCCTTTAGTGGCTACCTAACTCCTACCAAGAGAACCTTTTTAACCTTTTCCTTTCACCTTCTTGCTGTGTCACTATACCAAGAAATTATTCCATCCAGTTTTGAGAGAATTCTCCAGAACAAAAGATTTTTGGACCTGTGCCCTCAGTTGGACAAGGGTACCAATACTCCACCAAATATGGCAGTTGCTTAATTTAATTTTTATAATACTACATAAAAGACAACTTAATGAGATACTGCATTTAGACATTTTCCACAACTATGTTATTTAAAGGAATACAAGGTATCAAATAGTTGCAGAAAACATTTCGACAACTGGAAAACAGCATGCAGTGTACTTCCTGAATTCATTAGGATTCATACTGAATTATTTTCATGCATCAAAATTGCAAGATTTCCTGTCTTGTGAATTTGGATGATAACTTTAAGTATATCTGCTTGCCATGTGTCTATTTCTGCTTTACATATATGCATTTTTATGTATCTGTTTCTCAGATTGTTGAAACTATTGATAGTGGTGTGCATTAGATTTTACTTCATAAATTATGTCTAGGCTGTACATTTTGTGTACTTATGTTGATTGTTTTATGTTTATTTTCTATTGGAGTTACTAGTTTACAGCTATATTTCTCATCAAATTCTTCAAATTCAAAGCAAACAAAAATATTATTGACAAAAACATTGTTGATATTCTATAAAGTAAAAGATGAGAAATTTTAGGACAGAAATTTAGAAAGACTGTCATAAGGAAAAGAAGAAAAAATAGATATGATTCTGAAGAGTGGGATTTTATTTGGTGGTTGTCATGTAGAAAAATGCCAGTGAAAACTGAAGAAAATAAATACACGGAAGAACTAATCTGTTCATTTACTGGATTTGCTGTTGAATACTCTGCGAAGAATTATTAATTGTAAACTAATACAGGGGTTTAAGGGATATTTATTGGAAGATGGATCTATGTTATTTCAAGGTAATCCAACAGAAAATATTGTTCATGGTCTTTATGAGTATATGGATGTGAATGATATAAAGAAGGTGATTGATAACTGTGTTAAGTATTTGGACAATATGGAAATGCAGATGTGGGGACATTTTATCATAAGGAATGTAATAACAAAGATAGTGTTAAAGAAGATTTGCAGGGCCATATGTTGAGGAAAAAAGATATTTTACATCTTTGTTTCTTTTTGAGCTTTCACCAATTCAGGTAGAAGTGGCATCAGTTTAATTTCTCATCCAAAATAGACCACATCTGAAGTATTGCACCTATGCAGACAGAAAGACCTCAGTTTAATTTCTCATCCAGAAAACCACACATTAAGAGTGTAGCTCCCCTTTTCTGTTGTATTACAGTGTCAGTACTGGCAAGTAAATCCAGTAACCTATGTGGCAATAGAATCCACAGCCATCTGATTTTTCCCAGCATCAAAGACAAGCATACTACATATTAAGCTAATGACAAAGACAAGGCAAGACATCTGTTATATAATTTTATAGGTGGTAACTGCTGCTTCAAGTAGAATGAAAGGTTCTCACTTTAAGGGATAAGACAGCATTCCTGGTGATTTCCTACAAAGGATAAAGAAAAGATTAATTAAACATCTGCCAGTTATGATAAATGGAATGCTAGCGTGGGGACACATCCCATCATTATGGCAACAGCCTGTAGTGCTACCATTTTGCAAAATGTTTTAGGGGTCACATCAGGTATAAACAATTTTAAACCTCACCACTAATTATGGAAAAATCACAGGAGCAGAGCCATGAAGAAGTATGTCCAAAATGTCAGAATGGACATACTTGGACACACTCTAAATATAGAACAATATGAACTTGATAACAGTTAATCTTGGCTTTTGAATCTGCATTCTTTGAATAGAAGAGGCATTTCATTAAGTGTGAACTGTGCATGCTGCTTGTGTTGTCATTGTTAAAGGTTTTGATGCTATTCCACATAAGGAGTTAATTGACAAATTAAAAACATTAAATACCAATGTTATATAATCCAATGGGTGAAACATTAGTTAAACAACATGATGCGACAAGTCAGGAAGGATTGCCTGTGCATCTCAACATAAATTACCAAATTTGTCCCACATGGCTGTTTACAGGGAACCCTTCTTTTTGAAATATCCTTCAGAAACACAAAAGTACGAAATGGGACCTAAATAAACAAATATGCTGGTGACTGCAACTGACTACTATAATTACTTGAGTAAAAGACACTGAAGTCCCTGACTGTATCTTTAATAGCAGTAAATGTAGGTTTGTGAGACTTTGCAAAAAAGTCATAAATTATGATTACAAAATAAATGGTCTCAGCATAGCAACACAATTTGAACTTTGACTAGTGTATATCTACCAGAGTCAGAAAATAGTATTCTGCTATTCATCAAATTCTAAAATAAGTGTGTAGACATTCCTGGAAAATCACATTACTCCTTTATATATCACTTATCTCCCTCATTATTGAATACAGATGTGTTTCGTAGCTCTTGAAATATCACCTGAAAGAACTCATAGGTTCATAGGTAGGTTCATAGGTAGGTACTAGGCTATTGGCCCTAGTGCCTATATAAGCCTAGCCAAAAATGTACCCTGGCTTTCGCCACCCAAGAAAATTATTTTCTTGTGCCCTGTCAAGCAGAGCCACATAAGTGATCCCTGGGGTGAATTTCCTATTTCCCATCCAATCATCAAGATTTTTCTTGAAAAGTGCTAATGAGGAGCTCTGTTTGCCATAGATAGGTAGTCTGTTCCAGAGTATGGGAAGTCTCTGGAACAGGAATCTATCCCTCCAGCATGTTCTGTTTATTGTGGTGACAAGGTTTAGGTCCCTAGAGCGTGTAGCTTGGAGGGATTGGGATTTCTTTAAGTGGAGCATGTCCTACAGCTGTGGGTTTGACATAACTTTGTATGTTATACAGAGATCGCCTCTGAGTAGGTGATATGCGACGGAGTAAAGCTGGAGTTTTTTGAGACGGTCTGTGTAGGGCATCTGTTTGAGGCCAGTAATCCTCTTTGTGAGGTACTTCTGTGGCCTTTCCAGTTGTTGTAGATGTCTTGTGAGGTACATACCAAAAGGGGCATTGTACTCTATAATGGGTCTAATGAGTGATGAGTAGAGGGGAACAATGACCTCTTTTTTTCCTGTATGAGAAACCTTTTGTGATGAGGTGAGCCACGTAGAAGGATTTCCTGACCACTGTGGCGATGTGATTATCAAAGGAGAGACTACTGTCCACCTGTGTCCCAAGGTCTCTTATCACATTTTCAGCATTAAGTAGACTACCAGCTATGTGGTAGTTCATGGGGACAGAGTTTTTACCAAAGGGGATGACAATACACTTTTTGGCATTGAGCTTCAGGCCATGGCTTTGACACCAGGCATCTGTCTCAGTGAGGCCCTTTTGTAGTATATCCACATCATTAGGAGTTTTGATTATGGCTCCTAGTTTGCAGTCATCTGCAAACTTTGTTAGCCAAAGAACTTCTGCCTGTACTTCAGAGAAGTAGATACCAAACAGGAGAGGACCCAGGACTGAACCCCGTTGTACTCCACTTGTCACTGGTCTGAAGTCAGATTTGGAGTCTGCTACTTTCACAGTGTGGATTCGGTCTGTGGGCCAGTTGGCAACCCATCTTGTGACATAGGGATTTATACCTAGTTTAGTGAGCTTATCTATAATTCCAGAGTGGGGGTGGTGCCGAAACCCTTGGCAAGATCTAGATAAGTTGTGTGAACCACCTTTCCCTCATCTATGGCTTTGGTGACTGCTTCAAAGAAGTCAATCAGGTTTAGGAGACATGATCTGCCTTTTACAAACCCAAACTCTGTGGGGTCCAGAGTTTGGAGATTACCACTGTCTTTGTTTATGAGTTCCATAATGATACGTTCCATGGCCTTGCAGACCAGGCTCATCGGGCTAATGGGACAGTAGTTCCTGGGGTCCGTTGTCGCTCCCCCTTTGTGGAGTGGGATAACCGTTGTGGTGTGCCATTCAGTGGGCACAAAGCCTGAGGTGAGGCTATGACTGAACCTGGTACTTAGGTAGGGTGCCAGTTCATTCTGTAGTTCATGTAGAATGCAGCCTGGGATATTGTCAGGTCCCATGGATGCTGTGTTCTTGGCTTTGGAGAGTGTGTTTTTTTACTGTGCAGCCGTGATTACAGGAACTTTGCATTCTTCCGGTATAGAGATAGGCCCTCTAGGGGGTGAGAGGGGGGTAAAGTTAGCACTGAACCTATCTGCCAGGATGTTGGCAATATCAGTTGGTTCTGTATATTTAGTGCCATTGTGCTGTAACTCAGAGCAGATCTGAGTGTTGCCATTGAGATTCTTGACATAGCTATAGAATGTTTTGTGGTTGTCATTAGAGTCAGTGGCAATTTTGTTTTCGTAACTAGCTTTGGAGGATTTTATGAGGGATCTCAGCTTCTTACTGAGGTTGAACAGGGAGTTCCTCCAGTCATGGGATTTTACTCTTTTTTGCAACAGTTTCTTTCTTTTGTTGTAGAGTTTGTTTATGGCAGATGACCACCACATTGGCTTCCTTTTTTTGGAGGATAGCATCTTGGTTCTATTAGGGATAGCATGATCCATGCACTTGTGTAAGTGCTTATAAAGTGCATTTGTGTAGGATTCAGCAGTCGTACCTTTATTGTCCGTCTGCATGGGTGTCATGAAGTTTGCCACTTCTGTCTTAAGAAGTGTGAAGTTGGCTTTGGAGAAGTTTTTTTACGGTGGTTTCCCTAATTGGGGGTGGGGGCGGGATGTGGATGTCTAGGGTGATTAGCTTGTGGTCGGATCTGACCAACGAGGAATTGACCTCTGGTGTGGAACACCAGTTGCCCATGTTGGTAATGACCAGGTCTAGGATATTGCTGCCCCTGGTGGGGTTGTGAATAAGTTGATCCAAGGCATTGGAATTTATGAATTCCAGAAAACATTGAGTTGGTATGTGAGTAGTTTTCCCAGTTAATGGTGGGGTAGTTGAAATTGCCCATTATTAGGGTGTTGTATTTTACCCTAATACTTTCCAGTGTATCATGAAATGAGGATTGGGAAACCTGGGGCATGGTGTGGGGTCTGTAGCAAGCTACAATTTGGATTTTGGTCTTGCCCAGAGTTAGTTGCACTTGGATAATCTCGGATGCATTATGCTGTGCAACTAGCCTGGAGGTGTGGATATCCTTAATGAATATGGATACGCCTCCACCTTTAATGCTTTGTTCTGGGTTAGGTGGCCAAAAGGTGTGGTATGAATTATAGCCTGGTAATGCAGGGGGGTTCTCTGGAGATTTGAGCCAGGTCTCTGTCACCGCACAGATGTCAATGTTCTCCATTTTAAGGAGTGCCTCGGGTGAGTGCATTTTGAGGTTTAGACTTCTAGCATTGAGTAGCATTACCTTCAGATTTTGCTTGCTTGTTCCTGTTACGGTGGTGAATTTGTCATTTGAACCTTGCCTAAAAAAGGCATGATAGGGGTGGCAAGAGCCTTAGCCAGTATCCAGAATTCCAAGGGCGACACGTGCAGGCCATCTGTAGCAAAGCATCTCTGTCGTCCCAGGCAAATACTGGATCCCCTTAGAATGACACCAGAAGCTTAGCAAATTGTTGAAGTCAATCATTTTGTCCTTGTACTGTGGTATCATTCTGGGTGATGGCAGGATGCTACTCAGGGCTAGAGTCATACCTGCCTGGGCTACAAGATCAGAGAGCTCCTCCATGTCTTTTTTCATGTAGTCCAGGGAGGTACATCTCAGGTCATTCACACCAATGAGCAAGGCATAATGATTCATTACTAGAAAAGTTATTCAAAGAGGTTTGAGGAACTGTTATTGTATTCCTTTTCTTAAGGGTTACTAATAATTCACTTTTGACTGGTCTATAGCAAGAATTTTCGTACCTTTCTTTTTGAAGGTCTCTACCTGGAATACATTGCTGGTGAGGTAACACCACAGTGGGGAACTTCATTCTAAATTCAAATGGTTACTATCAACAACAAAAACAAATGCCTGTTACCAAAAATACTGCTGTTATGCTAACTGGAACCTAACAAAATCTGAAAGGCTCAAACAACATGTCACTATTTGATCCACTAAAATGTCATATCACCTACAGCTTTGGATACAAATACCTTCAACTTTACTTGGGCCCTACATTGACTTTGAGTCCCATAAAAATAATAATGGCAACACATTTCTGAGCCAACTTAACCACTGTTATATACTTCAAGTTTTTTAACCACCAAAGCAAGAAGGGCTTTTTAAGTTAATTTTATAATCCCAAAACTAGAAAATGCTTGTTAGTTATGCCCTGTTCAACATATAATACCTATGTTTTTCAAGCTGCAGCTAACAAAATTTGTAGGTTCTTTTCCCTTTCCAGATGAAGAGAGAATCATTGTTTTCCCCCTAGAAATTGGTAAATGTTCATAGGTTCATGGGATGATACTACGCTGTTGGCCCGGAGGCCCTTATAAGCCTAGCCAAGAATTTTGCCCATGTTCCCTCAAAGTCAGCAGCTGTTTCCCGTCCACTGTTTTACCCAAAGCTACTTTGTTCCTATCTTCTCTAACCTTCAAGCTCATCTGTTTAGATTACTGTCTTCCTTTAGCTATCAAATTAGAAATCAAATCCTTTCAGTACCTATGAGATCACAGTCTTAGAGAAGTCTGACACCGATATCTAGCATCATTCTAACAGTTAGAAACACAGACTTCTACAAAGTAATGCCTGCAAACTGGAATTAGCTTTCAAAAGATGCAATTAACAAGTTGACCTATGAGTCATCTCATGCTAAATTGGTTAAATATCTTAATAATCACAACAAATGCAACCACTACAGGGATAATGAATTTGTTTTCACCTTTTGAACACTGAGTAGATTGTTTTTCTTAAACCCATTTTACTTACTGTTTGGATAAATATTTTATTAAGGTTAACCTGCCCTACATCAATCAGTGAGTTCATGGGCTAACTGCCAGTGTAGCTTGCTATGCTGCTTTACTTCACATTCCTTGTTTTTTATCATTTGTGTTTTTGTGTCACTTATGTAGCTTTGATTATACCAAATTAGTGTGTACTTTGAGACAGCCAGTTTGCTCAGCTAATTTAGAATACAGTATTAGCTTGTCTTATTATTATCCCATACCCTGTCCTTTTGTCCAGATCATAGCAGAAAAGAGTCTATGGACCAGCCTACTTATCCAGCTAAAAATGATAGATAGACAGATAGATAGATAGATAGATAGATAGATAGATAGATAGATAGATAGATAGATAGATAGATAAAGGGTTAGGGAGATTAACTTCTCTGAGTATGTATCCAAGTAAATCTGCATTATATCAAAGACTGTCCAAAAAGGTAAATCAGACATCCATTGTAGACAGTTATATCAAACTCTCCATATACACAAAACACTGAAGTATGCAGACAGACTGTTCAAGATTGTATGTACTTAAATACTACAATTATTTTATATGCTTTAATGAAAATGTACAGCAGTTTTATTTGATGTAAACAAACCAAGACATGCTTATTTTTATTATTATTATTTATTTATTTGACATTTTTTAACTGGGTTAGTCCATCTAAACAAAAGCCCATTTTCAGCGGAGACCCAAGAAGAAAAGCTCCAGAATTACACCAAAGTACAATTTAAAACAACAGTATCAATATATAAAAGATCTAAGAAATTCATAATATCAGTAGTTTAAGTTACAAAATCAATTATACAGAAAATTAACAATGAGAATAAAAAGTGAGACCAAAAAGTACAATAAATTGAGTAGCAAGTTTGCAACACATTTCTGTTTTAAGCAGAGTAGCAATTTTGCGACAAGTTTCTGTATAAGCATGGATTAAAAAGCAGTCTATCAGTAGTAAATAAACTGAGAAATGTTGGAAGGGGCAAGAGTTTTAAAAAGTGTAGCTTGAATGAAAGACAAAAGAGGAGAGAAGAAGTGAATCCTGAGAAGGAGCAAACTTTGCTCGAGACCCTGAGTTAGCTAGAAGGGAGACAGCATTGTAATTAAATTGGATCATTGCAATGGCAGAACCAGGATGGAAGCTGTTTTTTAAGGCGGATTTAAAGGAATTGGGGTGTGTGATAGTTCTGACATTTAATGGTAACTTATTCCAGGTGAGGCTACAGAATGACTATAGAGAGTTTACCAATATTAGTATTACAATTACTGACTTTTAACTGGTATTGTAGTGAACTATGATGTGCATAGTTTGGGATATATGGCTGGACGAGAGTGGAGAGGGAGGGGCAGGATGATGGCATGTGCAAGACTGAATGAGCTAAGAGCAATTGGGGGAGTAGAAGTTGGTGATGGAATTCAAGCCAAAGCAGGTTTTTTTAGGACTATACAGTGATGAGTGCGATAATGTAAGTTGGCAGCAAACCTTGCAACGTTGTTGTATATGTGTTCTAATTTAGTCATGAGATTAGATTGGAGGGATGTAGGTAAGGGCGAGGAATACAGTAAAGTTGGTAGTAGGAGGGCTTGTGCTCGGGAGACTCTAAGAGGCATTAGTGAGGAATTTTTTGTGTCTGTACAGGATGCCTAATTTTGGTGTGTTTTTTATGCATTGCTGAATATGTAGATCAAACCTTAGGTGATCATTGATTATGACGCCTAGGAGTTTAGTGTGAGATTTAGCTGAGATGATCGTATCGTTTAGGGAACTGACTGAGAAGGTGTCTTTGTGATGTTGCATATTTTTTGGAAGTAATAGAAGAAGATTTACTTTCTTGGGATTTAGTATAAGGTGGTTGGAGTTAAGCCAATTTTCAATAGAGAGAAGAGACTCTTGGGTAAGGGTGTGAAGGTGAGTAATATCCTGGGAGCAGGAGATGATAGTGGAATCATCTGCATACTGAATAACAGTTGAGAGTGGACAGCAGAGTGAAGATTATTGATAATAATGTTAAGTAGAAGAGGTCCAAGGATGGATCCTTGAGGTATCTCAGTGTGAACAAGTAGAAAGGAGGAGAGGTTAAATTGACATTTCAAAGCTTGGAATCTGTTAGTAAGGTAGCTAGAGAACCAGGAGAGAATAGAGTTAGAGAGGCTGAGAGATGCTAGCTTAGCTAAGAGTAAACTATGAGAGACAGTGTTGAAGGCTTTGGATAAACTGATAAATAAGCAGGAGACAAGCATGTTATTATCACGAGATGTGGCTTTTGTGTTAGCAAAGGATGTTAGAGGAGTAGTAGTGCTGTGTTTAGGGAGAAAGCCATCCTGAGTGGGGGTTAGCAGGATTTCTTTAAATAGGTAATCAAGGAGTTGCTGGTGAATGCACTTTTCTAGGATTTTTGATAGTGGAGATAATATAGCAATGGGCCTAAAATTGGAAGGGTCTGTTTCACTTCCACCTTTATTCACACACCAACTGATGAAATAGTGACAAGCCAAAATAAGACAAAAATGCCAGAAGAACTCCAAGAAACACGCCAGAAGTGAAAGAGGAATCCAACTGTTTGATTAAGCACGTTTCATCCCACACAGTTGTGGGACTTCTTCAGATAAAAACCAAATGGAAAAACACAACTTTTATATTGAATCATGTGCTCACACCAACCAATAAAACACATACAGTTCCACTGCAGTTCACCCCGTAATACCCAAAAACTGTTGTAAATATTTACCTGTGCTGTTTTGATACAGCACAACAATTACTAGTTATGTTAATAAACATGCACCAGCTACAGGTTATATTGACCCTTAAAAAAAAAAAAAAAATATATATATATATATATATATATATATATATATATATATATATATATATATACAGTAAAAACAGGTATAAAGATATCAAACACTACTGACAGGGGTACAGAGAAAACATACTCCCTATCTCATCAAGCTTCTTAATTTTAAAATAGAGAGTATAGAATAAACCTCATTTAAGCCTGGATAGTGGCAAGCATTAGTACGCAGCTGCCAGACAAGTTCCAATCTCTCTAAAAGGAGTGAATGTGGACCCCCCCACACCATTCGTTTGAACACAATCAATTGCTCTGATCTTAAAAATGTGATCTGTAAATTCACTACTGTGTCTAGTTGGGTGTTTTCTTGCTTAACCCTACTAATTTGGTATAAGTGTTCGTAGACTCACTCCCTAAATCTTCTATCGGTTTTCCCGATATAAAATGTGGGGCATTGCTGACATTGTGCCACAAACACTACAAACTTGGATTGACAATTAAGTTTGAGATGGGTATGATATTTCCGCCCTCTAACCTTAAAAGTCTGTCCTGTGTCCATATGTTTGCAGTAGTGGCATATGTTACATTTAAACATCCCTTTCCTGGACGAGAAAGTTGGATGATTTTGCTCCAATATGTTTTTTAAAATCTGACCCCATTTAAAAACTACTCGGGGTGTCTCATGGAGTTTCTGCCAAACTATTGTGTCATTCCTAATTAACTCCCAGTTTTTGTTAATGATAGAATAAATATCAAAAGCATGAACACTGTACTGAATAATCAAACTACAAAAACTATAGATACTATGATCCCTTACTTCACTGTTGACAATGTTAATATTGTGATCCACTCTATCCTTGTATCCTAGAATAGGCTTGTACACACCCATAGTTTATTTACATTGGACCTCCACAATCAGTTTACTAACCAATGTGTCTGGGTAGCACCTTTTGTTGAACATCACCCTCAAATTATTACACTCTGCATAGAAATCATCATCCTAGATCACCACACGGGCTACCCTCACTAGTTGCTCTTTAACCATTGAACGTTTCTGGTGGAATGGATGGCAACTACTGAAATGTAAAAAAGCATTGGAGTATGTGTCCTTCCTGAATATTTTAGCAATATAATGCTTATTGGTTTTATCTTTAATCAAATCAACGTCTAAGTAAGCTATTCTATCTGTGCCAAAGTTATCTGTAAATGAGAAAATCTGTGTAGTAGAATTAAAATTGGTGGTGAGTTCACTTGCTTTACCTGCATTGCCATTGACAATCATAAAGATGTCGTCCAAATAGCATGTATAGAAGTGGATCTTACTAGCAATAAGTTGCTCTTTCTTAATAAATTCCTGTTCCCAGTATGCCATCACCTAATTGGCAAAGCTGGCTCCACAGGGAGCCCATTGTCACAACGATTTTCTGTAAGTAATACTTGTTGCTAAAAGTGATGAAATTATGGGACAAAATAACGTCTAACAGTTCCTCAATTAGAGAAACTTAAGACAGAGGTGCTCCCTTACTATGCATCATGAAACTGACCCACTCAATCTCTTCAGTATGTGGTATCGAAGAATAAAGGTCCTTAACGTCAACATTCAGGAAGTAAAAATCATTTTCATATACCAAAGGGTTAATATTAGAAAGGAATGACCATGAATCCTTACGGATTTGAATTTCCTGGTTGACGTGTTTACGTAAAATGTGATCTACCACCTTAGCACAAGAGTATGTAATGCTATTCCTTGCATCCACAAGAGGTTTCATGGGGGGGTTACTAATACCCTTGTGGACTTTCGGGATTCCAAATAAAATTGGTATCCTGGGAGCTGGGATAGACAAAAAAATTGTATAGTTCCATATCTATTTTAGCTTCAATGAACATATCATGCAAAAAAGGCAGAATTCTAGAATATGCAACACTGAGTTTGTGTTTCGAAACCTCTAGATATGTGTCACTATTCAAAATTGCATGCATCCTATAAATGTATTCATCTATTTCCATTATAACAATACCTCCCCCCTTGTCAGGTTGCATTACTCGCACTGGTGCTTGTTTTAATGTATCCAAAGCATGTTTCTTACTAGTACTAATATTGGTTTTAATAACGTTATGTAGATTGTTACAATCAATATGATTGCATATGTCTAATTCACAAACATGTTCAAAAAGTTCCAATACATGGTGTAATGGTGGATAGAAAGTACTTGCTGTATAGAAGGCATTCACATTACTGACATTCTTCCCCAAAAGTATAACCAAGTTCAGTTTTCTCACAAATAATTTTAAATCAATAAGTGTTTTTGCCACATCTACTTTACAAAAGGGAACAAATGTACAGCCCTTTGCCAACAATTCTACAAGTTCAGAATCAATTTGCAGCTTGGAATAGTCAAAAATGTTATAGTCTCTTTCAGAGTTCAAAATACTTTCACAAGAGTTAAAGTCATTTGCTATTAAACCATTTACCTCCTCCGTTTGTTCCTGTTGTTGTTCTGGTAACCTTGACATGGAGTATGATTCAAAGATCTGTTCTGAAAATTTCTAACTGCAGACGAAGATTGTGTTCCAACTGAATTATTAGTTTGTTGGTTATTTTGTGGTGCTTGGGAAGACCTAGTGTTTACAATACGTTCACTCCTTCTTACAGCTCCTGTTGTCTGCTCTTCATCATGGCAGTTAGTAGGGGGCATTCCTTCTGGCCCGTTGTTATCTTGCTAACCACCCCTTGTTTCATTCTGACCAATCAAATTTCCGGACTGGGAGAAGGTGGTTTCGGATAAGCTACACCTGTCCTGTAGGCATGGCGATCTCTGTACAGTTTTTTAACCTTAGTTGTTTTTAGTTTTATTATATACTGGTCAATACTTGAGAAAATTCTCTCATAGTCAAAATAGTATCAATGAAAATCTGTATGCATTTTGATACTGTTATCCAAAACTGTAGCCTCCTGTATTAAGGTATCTGCTAGTATTTGGTAATGTTTAAATATAAGTTCCAGGAGCTCAATCTCATGCTTGTCAAACAGTTTAATTAGCTCCATATGGAAAACTGATCCAGCCAGTAGAACAGTTGGACATTACCATACCCTGAGGCCTTTTGCAACAATGCCCTCCCTGATAGATTCCCGAAAATAAGCCAATTCCAACTGCAATTTTTTGTATTTGACCAATTTCTGGTCAAATTGTTGCAAAAGAGTGGAAATGTTCAAAGACCCTCCAGCTGGTTGCTCCTGTTGGGTGCTGTTTGTCTGTACCTGCAGCACAAGTGGTTCATTGAGCCACTTGTTGAAATTAAGAGCCCTGATAAGCCCAGAGGGTTCCACTGCATTAGTCACCATGTTGCAGTTGTTCCCCGATGGATTCAGAATGCACTCTGTTCTAAGTCCCTCACTTGATAAATATCTTGTAGTAGAAGGCATTGAAGATGTAAAATTAAGTCTTGGGACACTGTTAATTTCTCCAATGTTGTCCTCTACAATAGAGAAGACTGGTTGCTGTGGTTGTGAGCTCAAACCAATGGCCAGCCTTGGTGTCTAGACTGGTGGACACATTTTTGACCCATTGAGATAACGCTTCAATCATTAGCATTAAATTTCCAATACTACCACTCTGGGTGACAAGAGAGTTCTCTGTGGCCATGTTACACAAGCACTCAAACACCAACTAATGAAATAGTGACAAACCAAAAGAAGACAAAAAAAAAACACCAGAAGAACTCCAAAAACCACACCAGAAGTGAAAGAGAAATCCAGCTGTTTAATTAAGTGCTTTTCATCCCATACAGTTGTGGGATTTCATCAGATAAAAACAGAATGGAAAAACACAGCTTTTAAATTGAATCATGTGCTCACACCAACAAATAAAACATATACATTTCCACTGAAGTTAACCCCGTAATACCGAAAAACAGTTCTAAATATTTTAATTCTACCACACAGTTTTTCTCAGTTACAGTTAACTTTGGCACAGATAGAATAGCTTACTTAGATGTTGATTTGATTAAAGATAAAACCAATAAGTGTTATATTGTTAAAATATTCAGGAAGGAGACATACTCCACTGCTTTTTTACATTTCAGTAGTTGCCACCCATTCCACCAGAAACGTTCGGTGGTTAAAGGGCAACTAGTGAGGGCAGCCCGTATGGTGACCCAGGATGATAATTTCTATGCAGAGTGTAATAATTTGAGGGCGATATTCACCAAAAGGGGCTACCCAGACACATTGGTTAGTAAACTGATTGTGGAGGTCCAATGTAAAAGAACTATAGGTGTGTATGAGCCTATTCTATGATACAAGGATAGAGTGGATCACAATATTAATGTTGTCAACAGTGAAGTAAGGGATCATAGTATCTATAGTTCTTGTAGTTTGAGTATTCAGTACAGTGTTCATGCTTTTGATATTTATTCTATCATTAACAAAACATTGGGAGTTAATTAGGAATGACACAAGAGTTCAGCAGAAACTCCATGAGACACCCTGTGTAGTTTTTAAATGGGGTCAGAACTTAAAAAAAACATATTGGAGCAAAATCATCGGACTTTCTCATCCAGGAAAGGGATGTTTAAATGTAATATGTGCCACTACTGCAAACATATGGATAGAGGACAGAGTTTTAAGATTAGGGAGCAAAAATATCGTACCCATCTCAAACTTAATTGTCAATCCAACTTTGTGGTGTACGTGGCACAATGTCAGCAATGCCCCTCATTTTATATCAGGAAAACTGATAGAGGATTTAGAGAGTGAGTCTACGAACACTTACACCAAATTATTAGGCTTAAGCAAGAAAACAGCCTAGCCAGACATATTAGTGAATTTACATTTCACATTTTTAAGTTCAGAGCAATTGATTGTGTTCAACCAGATGGTAGAGGGGGTCCAGATTCATTCCTTTTAGAGAGATTGGAACTTGTCTGGCAGCTGCGTTCTAATGCTTGCCACTATCCAGGCTTAAATGAGATTTATTCTATGCTCTGTATTTTAAAATTAAGAAACTTTATGAGATAGGGAGTATGTTTTCTGTACCCTTGTCAGTAGCATTTGATATATTTATACCTGTTTTTACTGTTTGTATATATATTTTTTTATTTATTTTTTAAGGGACGATATAACCTGTAGCTGGAGCATTTTTATTAATATAATTAGTGATTCTTGTTATGTATTAGAAAACTACAGGTAAATATTAAGAACTGTTTTGGGGTATTACGGGGTTAACTTCAGCGGAAATGTTTGTGTTTTATTGGTTGGTGTGATTCAATATAAAAGTTGTGTTTTTCCATTCTGTTTTTATCTAAATAAGTCCCATAGCTGTGTGGGATGAAAAGAGCTTAATTAAACAGCTGGATTTGTCTTTCACTTCTGGTGTGGTTCTTGGAGTTCTTCTGGCATTTTTTTTGTCTTCTTTTGGTTTGTCACTATTTCATCAGTTGGTGTTTGAGTGCTTGTGTAACATGGCCGCAGAGAACTCGCCTATCACCCAGAGTGGTAGTATTGGAAATTTAACACTAATAATTGAAGCGTTATCTCAATGGATTGAAAATTTGTCCGCAAGACTAGACACCATGGCTAGCGGTCTGAGCTCACAACCACAGCAACCAGTCTTCTCTATTATAGAAGACAACATGGGAGAAATTAACAGTGTCCTGAGACCTAATTTTACATCTTCAATGCGTTCCATTACAAGATATTTATCAAATGAAGGACTTAGAAGAGAGTGCGTTCTGAACCCATTGGGAATCCATCAGGGAACAATGGCAACATGCTGATGAATGCGGTGGAACACTTGGGGCTTTTCGGGGCTCCTAATTTCAACAGGTAGATCAATGAACCACCTGTGCTGTAGGTACAGACAAACAGCACCCAACAGGAGCAAATGGCTGGAGGGTCATTGAACATTTCCACTCTTTTGCAACAATGTGACCAGAAATTGGTCAAATACAAAAAAATTGCAGTTGGAATTGGCTTATTTTCTGGAATGTATCAGTGAGGGCATTGTTCGAAAGGTCCTCAGGGTATGGCAATATCCAACTGTTCTAGTGGATGGTTCAGTTTTCCATATGGAGCTAATTAAGCTGTTTGACAAGCATGGGACTTGAACTCCTTTAACTTATATGCAAACATTATCAAATACTAGCAGATACCTTAATAAAAGAGGCTACAGTTTTGGATAACAGTATCAAAACACATACATATTTTCAGCTATACCACTTTGACTATGAGAGAATTTTCTCTAGTACTGACCAGTATATAATAAAAATAAAAACAAAAACAACGAAGGTTAAAAAACTGTACAGAGATCGCCATGTCTACAGGACAGGTGTAGCTTATCTGAAACCATCTTTTCCCAGTCCAGACATTTGATTGGTCAGAATGAAACCAGGGTTAGTTTACAAGATAACAACTGGCCAGAGGGAATGCCCCCTACTAACCGCCATGATGAACAGCAGACAACAGGAGCTGTAAGAAGGAGTGAACGTATTGCAAACACTAGGTCTTCCCAAGCACTACCAAATAACCAACAGACTAATAATTCAGTTTAAACACAATCTTCGTCTGGAGTTAGAAATTTTCAGAACAGAGCTTTGAATCATACTCCATGTCAAGGTTACCAGAACAAGAAGAGGAACAAATGGAGGAGGTAAATGGTTTAATAGCAAATGTCTCTAACTCTTGTAAAATTATTTTGAACTCTGAAAGGGATTATACAATTTTTAACTATTCCAAGCTGCAAATTAAATTTGAACTTGTAGAATTGTTGGCAAAGGGCTGTACATTTGTTCCCTCATGTAAAGCAGATGTGGCAAAAACACTTATTGATTTAAAATTATTTGTGATAAAACTGAACTTGGTTGTACTTTTGGGGCAGAATGTCAGTAATGTGAATGCCTTCTATACAGCCAGTACTTTCTATCCACCATTACACCCTGTATTGGAACTTTTTGAAAAAAGTTTGCGAATTAGACATATGCAATCATATTGATTATAACAATAGACATAACGTTATTGAAAACAATATTAGTACTAGTGAGAAACATGCGTTGGATACATTAAAACAAGCACCAGTGTGAGTAATGCAACCTGACAAGAGCGGGGGGGGGATCTTGTTATAATGGAAATAAACAAATACATTTATAGGATGGGTACAATTTTGAATAGTGACACCTATGTAGAAGTTTCGAAACACGAATTCAGTGTTGCATATTCTAGAATTCAGCCCTTTTTGCATGATATGTTCATGGAAGCTAGAATAGATATGGAACTATACAATTTTTTGTCTATACCAGCTCCCAGAATACCAATTTTATTTGGAATCCCGAAAGTCCACAAGAGTATTAGTGACCCCCCCCATGAGACCTCTAGTGGACTAGTGGATGCAAGGAATACATTACATTGATAGCTGGTGAACCTGGGAATATTGAGGCAATGCTACAATTGCCTCATGTACACAGACAACCCTCTCCTCCTCCCACAAAACACAAATACATGCGAGAGATGCAACTATACAGCCAAACTGGAGGCTGAGCTCTCTCAACATAGGACTGGCAAGACCAGTCAGGAGGAGAAGGTTACCACACACACTATAGACCCAGTTTCACATAGTACCATTACAACCTCAAATCATACACATAAACACACAAAGACATACTCGGAGGCTCTGATCAAAAATCTACCAAAACAGCAGAGGCCACCAAAGCAGACACCCAAACAGCCACCACCTCAGAACACAACACCTGCAACACATAGACCTCACAGTCAGAGTGTCAAACAGTCACAGCCCTTAAGGCCAAACACAATGCCAGACACACTAGTCATTGGTGACTCCATAGTCAGACACACTGACGTCCCGCTCACCAGACTGAGTAATGAGAAGGTCACAGTAAGCTGCCTGTCGGGCGCTAGAATCCGCCACATAACGCAAGCACTCAGGTCTCTCAACAGCAGGTACAAATATGACTCAGTCATTGTCCACGCTGGTGTAAACGACCTGAGACGTACCACCTTGGACTACATGAAAAGAGACATTGAGGAGCTCTCTGATTATGTAGCCCAGGCAGGTATGACCCTGACCTTGAGCAGTATCCTACCTTCACCAAGAATGATGCCACAATACAGAGATAAGATGATCAGCTTTAACAATTGGCTTAAACACTGGTGTCATTCAAAGGGGATCCAGTGTCTGTCTGCCTGGGATGACATGCTGGACAAGCCACGCTGCTTCGCAAGGGACGGCATGCACCTGTCACCCCTGGGATTCCGGATATTGGCAAAGGCTCTTGCCACCCCCATAGTGCCTTTTTTAGGCAATGCTCAAATTCTAAACTTACCACCCTAGAACACAAAAAAGGAAAAAAACTAAGGGTAATGCTGCTCAATGCCAGAAGTCTAAATCTCAAAATGCACGCACTCGAGGCCCTTCTCAGTATGGAGAACATCGATGTCTGTGCTGTGACAGAAACCTGGTTCAAGGCTCCTGAGAGCACCCCAGCGCTATCAGGTTTTACCTCATATCATGCGTTCCGGCCCCAAAATCCGGACAATACCAAGAAAGGGGGGGGGTATCCATATTCATCAAGGACACACACACCTCAAGACTGGTGGCAACGCACGATGCATCGGAGACCATCCAGGTGCAATTAACCATAGGCAAGACTGCTCTGTAAATTGTAGCATGTTACAGGCCACCCTCACAAACTCAGGAACCTCACATGGCCTTCCTGAAAACACTAGAGGGGATAAATGTATCACCAAACACCATCATACTAGATGACTTCAATTACCCTAATATAGACTGGGAACACTACTCAAGCCCAAACACCCTAGCCCAAAAGTTCCTGGAATTCATAAACTCAAATGCCATGGAACAACTAGTCACCATCCCCACAAGAGGAGATAACATACTTGATCTCATCATCACGAACATGGGAGCACAATGTTCAACACCGGAAGTATACCCCTCACTGGTGAGATCAGATCACAAACTAATCTCGCTGGAGGTCCTCATCCCACCCCCACCTGAAATAAAAAGACCACAGTAAAGAACTTCTCAAAAGCCGACTTCACACTTCTAAAGACTAGTGTGGTCTCCTTTAAGGCCCCGAACCGTGGAAAACAGTACTCAAGCCGCTGAATCACTTACAAATGCCTTCTACCAGCACCTGCAGGACTGCATGGATAAGGCAATCCCAAGCAAAACAAAGACTCTTTGTACCAAAGGCAAGTGTCCAGTCTGGTGGACCCCAGCCATAAACAAACTCTACAACAAAAGGAGGAAGCTACTACAAGATAGAGCAAAATCCTTAAAAGGTAAGACACCCTTGATCAGTAAAAGTAAAAACTAAGAGCTCTCATAAAATCATCCAAAGCAAATTTCGAGAGAAAAATAGCTAAAGACTCAAAAGACAATCATAAGGCCTTCTTTAGCTATGTTAGAAACCTGGGAGGAAACTCCCAGATATGCTCAGAACTAGTTCAAAATGATGTGAAGATTACTGATCCTACAGACATTGCCAACATACTGGCTGACAGGTTCAGAGCAAACTTCTCCTCCCCCCCAAAAGGAGAGATATCTATACCAAACGATTGCAGCCCCCCAAACATCTCCAGCGCCCAAGTGGGAACTGCTCTCTCCAAAGCAAAAAACACAGCATCCATGGGACCTGATGGTGTCCCCGGCTGTGTGCTCCACGAACTCAATGAGGAATTAAACCCACAGCTAGGACAGCTGTTTAATCAAAGTCTTACCTCTGGATACGTACCCAGGGAATGGTGCACTGCAACTGTGGTCCCACTTCACAAAGGCGGTGCCTCCACCGACCCTGTAAATTACCGGCCCATTAGCTTGACAAGCCTTATCTGCAAAGCCATGGAGAGGATCATAATGGACCTCATAAATAAAGACATAGGGAATTTGCAGACTTTGGATCCAACCCAGTTTGGCTTTGTCAAAGGCAGATCATGCCTTTTAAACTTGGTTGACTTTTTCGAAACAGTCACCAAAGCCATTGATGAGAGAAAGGCAGTCCATACAGCCTACCTCGATCTGGCTAAGGCCTTCGATACAATACCCCACTCGGGTATCATTGAAAAACTCATCAGCTTAAATGTTAACCCATACATCACAAGATGGGTTGCAAACTGGCTGAGTGACAGAACCCACAGGGTCAGAGTTGCTGGCGCCATGTCAGACTCAAAGCCTGTCACAAGTGGTGTCCCACAGGGCTCAGTCCTGGGCCCACTCTTGTTTGGCATCTACTTTTCCAAGTACAAGCAAACACAGGAGGGTTATGGCTGACAAAGTTTGCAGATGACTGCAAACTGGGCCATAGTAGAAAACACATCTGACACAGATATCCTTCAGAAGGGTCTCACAGAAACGGATAACTGGTGCCAGAGCCACGGCCTAAAGTGAAATGCCAAAAAATGCATAGTCATACCCTTCGGGAAAAACAAGGTTACCCCTAGCTACCAAATAGGTGGCAATCCACTGAGCACAGAAGAAGTTATCAGGGACCTGGGGACCCAGGTTGATAGTAGTCTGTCATTCGACACCCATGTAGCTAAAGTAGTTAGGAAGACCTTCTACATTGCCCACCTTATCATGAAGGGATTCTCATCTAGATCAAGGGAGGTCATAGTCTCCCTTTACTCATCACTCATCAGACCAATGATTTAGTACAATGCCCCATTCGGAATGTATCTGACCCGACACTTGCAGCAGCTGGAGAGGCCACAAAAGTTCCTCACCAAAAGGATAATGGGTCTCAAAATCTGTCCTATGCTGCCCGACTGAAAGAACTCCAGCTCTATTCAGTCGCCACCGCTTGCTCAGAGGTGACCTTTGCCTAACATACAAGGCCATGTCAAACCCAGATTTGATGAATATGCTTCACCTCAAAAAATCTAGATCCATCAGAGCCACAAGGGCGGGAGACTTAAACCTCGACACGGCTATTAATAGGACGTGCTGGAGGGATAGATTCATCACCCAAAGACTCCCTATGCTGTGGAACAAAATCCCGGTACATGTGAGGCAGAGCACCTCGCTGGCCTTGTTCAAGAGAAATCTTGACCAATGGATGGGAGATCGCAGATATACCCCAGGGATTACCTCAGTGTCACTGCTCGACAGAGGCACAGCAAAATAATGGGTATAGTTCCCCATACTAAAGGGGTGGCGTAAGCCACAAAACGATGGGCTAGGCTTGTAAATGCCCTCGGGCAGATAGCCTAGTATGAACCTATGAACCTATGAACATACTCTTGCGCTAAGATGGTAGATCACATTTTACATAAATATGTCAACCAGGAAAGTCAAATCCATAAGGATTCATGGTCATTCCTTTCTAATAATGCTTTGGTATATGAAAATGATTTTAACTTCCTGACTTTTGATGTTAAGGACCTTTATTCTTCATTACCACACACTGAAGGGCTTGGGTGGGTCAATTTCATGATGCGTAGTAAGGGAGCACCTCTGTCTGAAGTTTCTCTAATTGAGGAACTGTAAGACATTATTTCATCCCATAATTTCATCACTTTTAACAACAAGTATTACTTACAGAAAATCGGCGTGGCAATGGGCTCTCCATGTGGAGCCAGCTTCACCAATTTGGTGATGGCATACTGGGAACAGGAATTTATTAAGAAAAAACAACTTATTGCTAGTCAGATCCACTTTTATACACTCTATCTGGATGATATATTTATGATTATCAATGGTGATGCAGGTAAAGCAAGTGAACTCACCACCTATTTTAATTCTACTACACAGTTTTTCTCATTTACAGCTAACTTTGGCACAGATAGAATAGCTTACTTAGATGTTGATTTGATTAAAGATAAAACCAATAAGCATTACATTGCTAAAATATTCAGGAAGGAGACGTACTCCAGAGCTTTTTCACATTTCAGTAGTTGCCACTCATTCCACCAGAAACGTTCGGTGTTTAAAGGGCAACTAGTGAGGGCAGCCTGTACGGTGACCCAGGATGATGATTTCTGTGCAGAGTGTAATAATTTGAGTGCAATGCTCACCAAAAGGGGTTACCCAGACTCATTGGTTAGTAAACTGATTGTGGAGGTCCAATGTAAAAGAACTATGGTGTGTACAAGCCTATTCTAGGATACAAGGATAGAGTGGATCACAATATTAATGTTGTCAACAGTGAAGTAAGGCATCATAGTATCTATAGTTTATGTAGTTTGATTATACAGTACAGTGTTCATGCTTTTGATATTTATTCTATCATTAACAAAAATTGGGAGTTAATTAGGAATGACACAAGAGTTCAGCAGAAACTCAGAGACACCCTGTGTAGTTTTTAAATGGGGTCAGAACTTTAAAAACATATTGGAGCAAAATCATCGGGCTTTCTCACCCAGGAATGGGATGTTTAAATGACCTGTGCCAGTACTACAAACATAAGGATACAGGACAGACTTTTAAGATTAGATAAGATTAGAGGGCAGAAATATCATACCCATCTCAAACTTAATTTTCAATCTATGTTTGTGGTATAAATGGCACAATGTCAGCAATGCCCCACATTTTATATCGGGAAAACCCATAGAAGATTTAGGGAGCGAGTCTACGAACACTTATACCAAATTAGTAGGGTTAAGTAAGAAAATGCTCTAGCCAGACATATTAGTGAATTTACAGATCACATTTTTAAGTACAGAGCAATTGATTGTGTTCAACCGGATGGTAGAGGGGGTCCAGATTCACTCCTTTTAGAGAGACTGGAACTTGTTTGGTAGCTGCGTACTAATGCTTGCCACCATCCAGGCTTAAATGAGGTTTATTCTATACTCTGTATTTTAAAATTAAAAAGCTTGATGAGATAGGGATTATGTTTTTTCTTTACCCCTGTCAGTAGTGTTTGATATCTTTATACCTGTTTTTACTGTTTATATATTTTTATTTATTTGTTTAAGGGTCAATATAACATGTAGCTGGAGCATTTTTATTAACATAATTAGTGATTGTTGTGCTGTATTAGAACAGCACAGGTAAATATGTACAACTGTTTTTGGGTATTACAGGGTGAACTGCAGTGGAAATGTATGTGTTTTATTGGTTGGTGTGAGCACATGATTCAATATAAAAGTTGTATTTTTCCATTTGGTTTTTATGTGAAGAAGTCCCACATCTGTACGGGATGAAAAGCACTTAATTAAACAGTTGGATTTCCCTTTCACTTCTGGCGTGGTTCTTGGAGTTCTTCTGGCTTTCTTTTGTCTTCTTCTCACTTCCACCTTTATGTAGAGGTATGATATAGAACTTTTTCCTGATGGCGGTGACTATATTTTCCTTGACAGATCTGCTGATCAAAATGGAGATAAGGAGAGAAATAGAATTTGCAGCAATTTTTAGGAATTGAGGTGGTAGTTTATCTGCTGGTGGAGAGCAAGTTTTAAGTTTGGAGAGAAGGACTTGATATAAGTTGTGGGGACAAGTCTAAGAGTAAAATTGGAGGAATGGATATTGGTAGGGGGGTGAGTGTGTTGCAATATTGTTTTTTGTAAGGTTACGGATAGAGTTAATGAAGAAAGAATTTAAGACTGTGGCAGTTTCAGAAGTGGAGTTATTAGGGCAGGGTTTTGGGGGTGCTGGTGACCCGGGATGTAGTAACTTATTTACAGTTTGCCAGAATTTATAGGGATTGGAGTGTGTGTTGTTGAGTGCATTGCTGAAATAGTGTTGTTTGTCTGGGATGATATTTCTTTTGGTTATTTTACATAACTCCCTGTATTTTTGGAGATCGGCGGGAGATTTGGATTTATTCCATTTTTTCCAAGCACAATTATGCTGATTCATGAGGATTCCGGCGGATTGTGTTAGCCAGGAGGCAGAAAGAGTTTTGATTCTTATTTTCCTTATGGGAGCTAGGAAGTTTAATGTGTCAAGCAGCATTTTATTAAAGGCCAAAACTGCATCTTCTATAGGGAGATTATAGACAAAGGACCAGTTATAGGAAGATAGGAGGTTGTTGAAAGTTTCATCACTGAAGCATGACAGTTTTTGGCAGTCTCTGTCTTGTTGGGGTTTGTGAAGCCATGGAGAATATCTGATAGCAGAGGTAGGATAGTGAACACTAAGGGTATTAGGAATTGTAGATGGGTTATAGTAGAGGTTAGGTTTGGAGATGAGCATTCAGTCTAAAGTGGAGGTAGAGTTAGTGTGTTTATCTACACGAGCTGGGCTAGAGATTGGCTGGGTGAAACCAAAGATGTTAATGGCAAAGTGAGGGGACTTGGTATTGAAGGTCATCCAGTCAATGTTTAAATCACCCAGAATAACAGTTTCATAGAGGATAGTGAGGGAGATCCAGGAGAGGAAGTGTTCAAGGGTAGGAATGTTATTACCAAGGGGGATGTAGATAGAGACAATGGTGACTTTTTGTAGGTATTAAAGTGACAGTTGGCAATGAGAATTTCGGCAGGGAGAAACTCAGAAATTGAGACTGAGAGAGGTTGGAGGGAGAGCTGACTGGAGAACATTATGGTGACACCTCCACCTTTCTTTTTAGCCTGATTTTGTCAGATGATGTTATAACCTGGTTGTAGGATTTCATTGTTGGAAATCTGAAGCTTAAGCCAGGTTTCAGAGAGACATAGAATATCAGTGGAATACTGAGATGTCCAAGCATGGAGAGGGGAGATTTTGTTCATGATGCTTTGGATGTTCATGGATACTATAGATATGTTTTTGGGGTGAGCAGGTTTTGTAATTTTAGAACACTTCACAGGTGTGGTGAGTTGGGTGGGTAAGGGGGAAGCTGGGAGAGATGTGGAGAAAGTAGGTCAATGATTATCATGAACATCATCTGATAAAATTAGTTTTAAAAGGAGTAGCCTGAGGGAAGAGATATAGTTAATTCTGGGATGGTAGACTAGCTTGATGCTTAGTGGGAGAGTAGGCAGAGGGAATAGCTTGCTTTAAATAAGTTGGAGGTAAAGTGTGGAAAAACAGATGGAGCTATTGGGAAAGAGTGAAAGGTGAGAGGACAGGTGAAGGGATAGGAAAGAGTTGGTGTGTGGAATGTAGGTGGGAGAGAGCATTGGTAGGAGGTAGTTGCAGAGGGTATGAGCATAGGTAAAGTGGCACAGAAGAAAATTATGATATGCTTTGGAAAACTAGCTATAGAAATAAGCATGGTATGATAGTTGTGATAAGGAGGATAGAAATAGTTGCAAATTTACAAATGCTGCTGCAGTAGATTTAAGAGAGTAAAAATACTAAAATTAAGTAGTCGTATCTATTGGGAGTCTGGTTATTAGTTAGTTTTGGTTATTATTATTATTATTATTATTATTATTATTATTATTATTATTTAATTTATTTATCTTGCAATCCCTTTTAATGACAAGTTATTTGGCCGTACAGCTCCTGCTTCTTACCTCAGTCCATGTAATGTTGTACATCATTAAATAGTTAACTATTTACTGTGGTCACAAATCCCATGGCTGCCTGGCAAAGAAAGTTCTCAGGATGGAGAAGGTCTAGGAATCCACGATAGCTCTATCTGACGCGCTGGCTTTGACACTAGTGGAGATTCTTCCTCCTACACATGGCTATTCCTTTCTAGACCACTGCCTACAATTAGGCATGGTCTTAAAATATCTCTGCCTCATTGTAAAGTTGTAATGCCTCCCAGTCCTATCTGTATATATAGCCCAGTTTCTGGTCTAAGTTTGGTCCACCACCTGTGCTTCAAAAGTGGGCTGCCATCACTATCACATCTACCTGTTCCCTTTCTCCACACCGAGGTGAGCACGCAAAGCAGTGTTATTCCCCACTCCCCCACTTCCATCTCCAGCAGCTGCATGAGATGTTCACTGAACCCATTTCACATGGATCATAGCCAGAACTCTATCCCTCAATGCCAACACAGTGAGCAACCATGATATAATCAACATAGTATTATGGTTAATTTTAAATAATCAGTGTAAGGTAATGCATGCTTCCTCACAGATGATATAGAATATTGATATGCATCCTTTAAAGCTAAACAAAGAGCGGGTATAGAATATCAGGTATATATCTTTAAATGTTGAACTAACTGCAAAGACCTGCATGCCCTGTGGTATCCTTTTTGAGATTTCATGGATGTTAGGCCAGGCACAACACTGCAATTTAAGTAAATGAAAGGAAGATAATAAAGAAATGAAAGGCCACTGTAATCCCATCTTATTCAATGCGGAGACTACTGTGGCAAAGAAAATGCATACCCACAAAACCGAATGTCACCAGTATGCTTACCTCATCAGGTTATTGTCACTGAGAACACATTAAAAATGAATAAAAACTATGTTTCCTGCAACAGTAATGATAATGGACAAGAGGCAACAGATAACCCACGTGCAACTTCAAATAATATAATGCAGATTTTATTTTTTCGGATTCTGCTAAATGAGGTCCTTTAAAAGCATTTTTGTTCACAGTAAGATGTACCTAGTTTTCCTCATAGAGCAAAGCAAAATGTAGTGTTAAGATATGACTTCATATATTTTTAATTGTAATGAGACCAAATCTAAAATCAGTTAAGGAAAGTGTCTATGCATATATTCTTTGTGATCTTTGACTGTCTAAAATTTGATATTTCAGCATAGGCATTAGAAGAAAATTTGATGCAGTTTACTATATTATTTACACTTCTCATTTCAGTGTTAAGTGCACACAACCAAGCTTAAATTGTCTCAATTTTCAGTCCATTTATAAATAGAGTTTCCCTTGTAAATAGCCATCAAGCTTCAGCTTCTAATAAATATCTTGTTTTTCATGCCCTCCTTACAAAGCAAAAATTTGATCAAAACCTCTAAAGGCAGATTAAACAGTTATTATACTTAGATCACAGCTGCCCTCAAACTAAATGTTTAAATTTAGAAATTTCAGAATGCAGATATGTTAGTCAGTGTGAGTGTTATGGCTTATCAGCAGTGTCACATTTATTTAATTAGAAACTACCAGTGTGAGAAAAGGCATTAAACAATCTTCTAGCTTCCTTAATAAAAAATACTGTTTGAAGGACTGCTGAGAAACAATCTGGATATAGTCAGTTCAGAAGAAATAAGGAAGCACAGGCACCAATCTGTAAGCTTTATGTCTGAATACCCACTGTGGCAGACAGTACCTTAAAAATATTTGTAAATGTAACAAATAGAATTCAGTACTTCGTATCAATTAATATACAACCGATTTAAAGAAGTTTAAAATATTAGGTACTACTGCCTCATAAAATCTGTGACAAAAGGTGATGCAGATATGTACAAGACTATGTGGCAGGGAAAACAGGAAAAGAGAAGGTTATGAGAGTATTCTAAAAAATTATTCCATTTTGCAATACAGGAGTGCAATTACGGAGCTCAGAACATTTTAGGGTTAACCGGAAAGTATAGCTATGGATGTTAATTCCTGCTGGAAAAATGGGGGAATTGTTTGAATTTTGAATGACAAAGATGAGTATGCCACACTGTATTATATTGCATGAAGGCTGTTGAACAATGGACTGGATTCAATAATGCCTACAAGGTGCACTAAGACCATATACACATCATGGTGTGATGTGGGCACACAATTGTGTCTAGATTTGTATTCAGTAAGCAGCTCTACATGCCATATAGAGCCACACAAACACGATAAACACCATGGCATGTGAATTATAGCATAAGCAACTGAGCTGTATGCTAATTAAACAGTCCAAGATGGAGAAGCTATTCAAAAAGCTGAAAAGCAATCGTGTACACTCAGTGCAGGTTTTGGCCTGCGAATTCCAATACCTATTGGAATATAGGTTCATAAGTTCATACTAGGCTATCTACCCTAGGGCATTTATAAGCCTAGCCAGAATGTGTTTGGCTTTCGCCACCCATTTTAAATTTATTTTGCTATGCCCTTTTTCGAGGTTAGTATACTGTGCCTCTGTCTAACAGTGACACAGAAGTGATACCCGGGGTAAACCTACGATCTCCCATCCACTCATCACGATTCCTCTTGAAGAGAGTCAATGAGGGACTCTGCCTAACCTGGACTGGGATTTTATTCCAGAGTGAAGGGAGCCTCTGGGTTATGAATCTGTCCCTCCAGCATGTCCTATTTATTTCAGTGCTGAGGTTCAAGTCTCTCGAGCGTGTAGCTCGATGGGATTTGGATTTTCTGAGGTGCAGCATGTCCATTAATTCCGGGTTGGACATGGCTTTATACGTCAGGCACAGATCGCCTCTGAACAGGCAGTATGCCACTGAGTAGAGCTGGAGTTTCTTTAACCGGGCAGCATATGGCATCTGTTTGAGCCCTTTGATCCTCTTGGTGAGGTACTTTCCAGTTGCTGCAGGTGTCTGGTAAGGTACATCCCAAAAGGGGCATTGTACTCAATTATGGGCCTGATGAGGGATGAGTAAAGAGGCACGATGACCTCCCCTGATCTAGATGTGAATCCCTTCATGATTAGGTGGGCTATATAAAATGTTTTTCTAACCACTTTGGCCACGTGGTTGTCAAATGAGAGATTGCTATCAACTTGGGTCCTCAGGTCCCTAATTACTTCTTCTGTACTTAATGGATTACCACCTATGTGGTAATTTGTGGGCAGTTTGTTTTTGCCAATGGGGTTGACTATACACTTTTTGGCATTTAGCTTGAGGCCATGGCTCTGGCACCAGTTGTCTGTTTCTATGAGGCCCTTTTGGAGGATGCTTGTGTCGGCTGGAGAGTCGATTATGGCACCCAGTTTGCAGTCATCTGCGAACTTGGTCAGCCACAGTCCTTCTGTGTTGGCCTGTACCTCCGAGAAATATATACTGAACAAGAGAGGTCCCAGGACTGAGCCTTGTGGGACACCACTTGTAACTGGTTTGGAGTCTGACATGGCTCCAGCAATTCTAACCATGTGGGTTCTGTCCTTGAGCCAGTTTGCAATCCATCTAGTGACATAGGGGTTTATATTTAAGCTGGTGAGATTATCTATAATGCCCGAGTGGGGTATTGTATCGAAGGCTTTTGCGAGGTCCAGGTAGGCTGTGTGGACCACCTTCCCCTCGTCAATGGCCTTGGTGATTGTTTCAAAGAAATCAACCAGGTTTAAGAGGCAGGATCTGCCCTTAACAAAGCTGAACTGGGTAGGATCCAGTGTCTGTAGGTCCCCAATATCTTTATTTATGAGGTCCGTGATGATCCTTTCCATAACTTTGCAGACCAAGCTAGTCAGGCTTATGGGGCGATAGTTTCCAGGACCCGTTGAGGCACCACCTTTATGGAGAGGGACCACTGTTGCTGTATGCCACTCTTTAGGCACATATCCTGTAGTAAGGCTGAGATTGAACAGTAGTTTTATGTTTGGGTTTAGCTCTTCTTGGAGTTCATGTAGGATGCAGCCCGGGACACCGTCTGGTCCCATTGATGCTGTGTTTTTTGCTTTGGAGAGGGCGGCTCTTACTTGAGCATCTGAGATGTCAGGGGGGCAGCACTCTGCTGGGATAGATATTTGCCCTTTTGGTGGGGAGGGGGGGGTTGCGCTGAACCTGTCAGCTAGGATGTTGGCAATGTCTGTGGGTTCAGTGTATTTTTTGTCATTTTGGACTAATTCTGAGCATATCTGGGAATTCTCACCCAGGTTCCTAACATAACTAAAGAAAGCCTTGTGATTATCCTTAGTGTCCTGTGCAATTTTTCTCTCGAAGCTGGCCTTAGACAATTTTATGAGTGCCCGTAGTTTTTTGCTAATACTGATCAGTGATGCCTTCCCTTTTTGAGATTTTTCTCTATCATTTAGTAGCTTCCTCCTTCTATTGTATAGTTTGTTTATGGCTGGGGTCCACCAGACAGGATGTCTGCCTTTGGAGGATTGGGTCTTGGTTTTATTTGGGATTGTATGATCCATGCATTCCTGAAGGTGTTCATAGAATGCCTTTATAAAGGATTCTGCGGTCTGGGCCGTATTTTCCACAGGACCGGGGGCTTTGAAGGATTCCACCTCGGTTTTGAGGAGTGTGAAATTTGCTTTAGAGAAGTTTTTCACTGTGGTTTTCTGGGCAGGGGGTGGGGTCGAGATGTGAATATCCAGTGAGATTAGTTTATGGTCTGATCTTACCAGTGAGGGATACACTTCTGGTCTGGAGCATAGAGTCCCCATGTTGGTGATGATCAGGTCCAGTATGTTTTCCCCTCTTGTGGGAGTGCTAACAAGTTGTTCCATAGCATTTGAGTTTATAAATTCTAGGAACCTTTGGGCTAGGGTGTTGGAGCTAGAGTAATGCTCCCAGTCTATGTTTGGGTAGTTGAAGTCACCCAATATAATGGTGTTTGGAGACCTTCATATTTTCCAGTGTTCTCAGAAAGGCCGAGTGGGGTTCCTGGGTTTGGGAGGGTGGTCTGTAGCAGGCTATAAACTGGAAGGCAGTTTTACACACTGTTAGTTGCACATGGATAGTCTCTGATGCTTCGTGCTTTGCCACCAACCTGGAGGTGTGGGTATCTTTGATGAATATCGATACTCCCCCTCCTTTTGTGGTTCGGTCCAAGTTTTGGGGCTGAAAAGCATGGTATGAGGTATAACCTGGTAGTGCTGGGGTGCTCCCGGGATCCCTGAACCAGGTTTCTGTTACTGCACAGATATCAATGTTCTCCATGCTAAGGAGAGTTTCGAGTGTGTGCATCTTGAGGTTTAGACTTCTGGCGTTGAGTGGCATTACTCTTAGTTTCTTATCCCTTGTGATACCTATGGAGGTGGGTTTGTCTTTTGAGCCTTGCCTAAAAAAGGCACTATGGGGGTAGCAAGAGCCTTTGCCAATATCCGAAAGCCCAGGGGTGACAGGTGCAAGCCGTCCCTAGCGAAGCATCATGGCTTGTCTAGCATATCATCCCAAGCTGACAAGCATTGGATCCCCTTTGAATGACACCAGTACTTAAGCCAATTGTTGAAATTGATCATCTTGTCTTCATATTGTGGCATCATTCTTGGTGAGGGTAAGATGCTACTCAAGGTCAGGGTCATACCGGCCTGGGCTACATGCTCAGAGAGCTCGTTTATGTCTCTTTTCATGTAGTCCAGGGAGGTATGTCTCAGGTCATTCATACCAGCATGGACAATGACTGAGTCATATTTGTACTTGCCTTGGAGTGACCTGAGTGCTACCATGGAAACTATTCTGGAAACAATGTTAGTGTCTGCTGTTGCTCTTATACATGTGTATGTGCAACAGGCCCATGTCTATGCTGCTGTTGCTGCTAATAGGTCTTGGCCAAGAAAGAGAAGGGTGTTTAGCCCTCATTTAACTTTCCATGGTTTGCATGAGGTAGAAATTGTATAGTGCTACAGGATGGATAGAGACACACTACAGGAGCTCTGCAACATGTCATCCTCAAATGAGAGCAAGTTCAAAGAGAGGGGAACCAATAACTGTGGAAACTAAGGTATCGTAGCACTTTGAATATTAGCTGCAGGAACCTTCCAGAGACTAATAGGGGATATGCTAGGATGTCACAGGCATCAGCATCCAGGATTCTGCATCAATTCCTGAATGCTATGCTACAATATGCCAGTGACTACATACATTTTCCTCATACACCTGAGGACAGAGCTACAACCATGCAGGATTTCTACCCTGTAGCACACTTACTTGAAGTCTTGGGTGCCATAGACTGCATGCACATTGAAATCAAAGAACCACCCGGGGAACAGAGAAGGGTGTACATAAACAGAAATGGCTTCCACTCCATTAACTGCCTGGTTATTTGAAATGCTAAGGAAATCATCTTGAATGTGTGTGCTGGCAACCACCACAACTCCCATATGTGGCACAACTCACAACTGTATCAGAGTTTTCTGGGGGGATATCCCACAAGGCCATTTACTGCGGTGTGCAGGTGATGCACTCAGGCCATGGCTGATGACACCCATCAGAAATGCACTACACTCACCAAAGAATACTATAATGAGGCACATGCACAAACAATAATTATCATAGAGCATGTGTTTGGGCTGCTGAAGTCACAGTTCTCGTGCTGAGATACACTGGGGGAGCCCTGTAATACAATCCTTGTATTTGTGTAGAAATTTTCACTCTCTGTGCTATCCTTCCCAATATTATTCTGAGAAAACAGCTTCAGCAGAAGCACTGAGGGGAGGAGGCACACATCCCACCACCACTAGCCAGGTCATCGTAGCCACAAGCAGGTGAGGAGTGAGAGGAGGAACCCCTAGCAGTTGTGGATGTAGGTAGACATAGGTGTGCACACTATGCCCTTGCCCTGGCCAAGAGGCAACAGATAACACACATGCTCACCACCTAAGTGGGTAAAACTTTCATCCTAGTCACATACATACAGTGAAATTTATGCCAGGAAATGCTCAAAACCTTTACTTACCCATGTAATGGCTGTGTACTGCTAGCATCACACAGAGTCAGACCCAAATTAAAACTCTTGCAACTCCCTGACTATCAAGGTAAGTATTTAACATAGAATAGGAAAATAAATGGCTAAGAACACAAATGAATGGCATGTCCTTGCATACTGTTACTTACTAATGTAACTAAGTAGAAGGTGAGTGATTTTTACAATAATGACTTCAATATGTGACAGCGCTGACGTTTATCAATAGATGTGTTCTCTTTCAACTAATAGGCCTCATGCATTAAAGATACACACATTACAAAAAAATGTAATAAAGCAGTACAATTTCAAAAAGAGCATCACAAGCACATATATACTAAGCACTCAGTCAGCTATGCACCCGGGGCATCAGGTAAAAGACTTATGTATACCTGAATCCAAAGGATAGAATATCAAGGATATGGCACAGTGATCATCATTTGCACATGATGTTGTGTGTGTGTGTGTGTGTGTGTGTGTGTGTGTGTGTGTGTGTGTGTGTGTGTGTGTGTGTGTGTGTGTGTGTGTGTATGTGTTGTATGTCAGGAGGGGGTTGGAGGCCTAGGCTGACAGAAAAGGTAGTGAGTATGTATGAGTAAGACAGACTGCCAGGCAGAGATTTGGATAAAGTATCAAATGGCCACTGAGACAGAATAAGCTTTAAGCCTCAGGACTGAACCATGTAACTGCTCTGTGTTTGTGTCTGTATGGGCACTCAAGTTGAAAGATGTGAGTGTCTACAAGTACACAGCCAAGCTCTGTTCTAGCTCTACATCCTGGTATGTCAGACAGGTGTGAGCCATGCATATTAGTGGTAACAGTTCATTATCACCCCTGACCTTAAGAATGTCTCTACCAGGAGTTAAACTAGGACGTCCATGCCTGTGATCAGATGTACTGCTGCTACATGAATGCGACTGATATCTGCTGGATGAGCTGTCCTCACATGTATGCCCAAGACCATGATCCCATAGCCGACCAAATCTAGGTGGAGACACCTCAATCACTGACAGAGCAGTGAATGTAGTGCCACTATGGGAGCATGAATGAGCACAGCTATGTTGGCTAACATCAGATACTGCTGCTGACTTATGTCCACATCAGTGCTGTACCCCTCCCAGTAGATGTACCATCACAGACACTGCATGTTCCATCATGTCATTCAGCCAATCCACTGAATCAGCCACACTGGGGAAGCAGACTCACATGTCATCTTGTGCCACATCTACAACCCTAAGCATGTCCTTGGAGGCCCTAGTGGAATATGCATGTGCCTCTATGATGGCTCTAAACATATTTCAAGTGGCATGTACAGACACACCAGAATCCGATGGAGAGTAGACAGAAGGTCTACTCTGAGCACCCCTAAAAACTCTCCTGCGTGGCACCTCAACCACACTTTGGCTATGGCCAGAGTCAAGCAACACTGAAGCCCCAGTAACCACACTACCCTGATCAAGTGTGTCACCCACCACCTGGTCCAATATCTGAGGGATCAGTAGAATAGGTATGCATAGGCCTACTGACTGCGAAATACAGGGGATGGCTGAATATCAACTTCAGTGTCAGAATCAACCCCTGCACCCCAGTACTGTGCCTGTGTTTGACCACCATCATCATCAGGGTCTAATGATACTCTGACATCAGGTGGTAAGAGTTCTACTCTTCCACTTCACTCATACAGATAAATGCATATATCTGACAAATGGTCATCAATAATCAAAGAAAAATGGTTGGCTTACCATGTGCAGATGGCTCCTCATGCTGTAGGGATAATTGTTCTGGAAGAAATGAAGCACAGTAAAGATACAATCATCACAATTGCAATAGCACAGGGGACACTGAATACACAATTTTGCCTATATGTCCATTAACAATAACTTTAACTGAAACTTGATGTCCATGTGTAATGAACAGAATTGTGTTGTTAAGTCTCTTAAGTTATCTATAGGTTCATCCAAACAATGCCTATGCCAACAGTGAACTATAAGAAGTGCATACAGATGTTCAATTTTCTAATGTGTGTATATATATATATATATATATATATATATATATATATATATATATATATACACAATTTGTTTTTAACATGTTAACAAATCAAGAATGTACTTGAAAAATACATTAATACCTTAGCAAGATCAGAAGTCTTTCGTGTAGATAAATCAAAAGGAATATCAATCTTCTATGTTCTTCAAATACACAAGTCTCCTCACTTTTAAGTTCCCTAACTACACAGTTACCCTTTATAGATTCAGGGCTTTGAGCACAGTGAAGATGCAAATGAGATGCAAGCTCATTAGAATTGCTGAATTCCAAACATTTGACTTCAAGTAGCAGGCATAAACATAGTATAGGCACCACCTCAGTCTTATTTGCTAATGGTTTGCAACTTTGAATGATAAGTGAGAGGGAGAAGGAAGACACAACAGCAGTTCAGACTACCTTACCTGAATTGGGTGTGTCACCCAAGATACACTTATGAAGTATAGAAGTAACTGTAGCAAGCTTTTAAATGGAAGTGAACATCACACATTTCTCAAATTTCTTCACTAATAGCCAAACTCTCCTGCCTTTGCTGAAAACAGTTTTTCACTGTCATGTCATTTTATCATGTATTTAAAGGACAATAATACAAAATGCCCTGTAGACTGCATGCCTGAGAGTACAACACAGAGAGGAGAAGAATGAACACAATACAAAGAGAAAACATAGTTGCATTGTTGCAAACAATACTCATAAGTGGTTGTGTGATCACTCATTGCAGTAAATCTGTAAGCAATGCATGTACAAACACCTGAGACTGTACAAGTGCATATGTCGTGTAAATATGTGGAGGAAATGAGACTTGCTTGTAAGCACAGTGATTTGCATTCATGCTTCAAAGTTATTTCTGTGGCAAAGAGAGAGCTAAGCCACCCCTAGTGTGTTTTGTAGGTTCATTAGTATGATAATTGAAATCCAGATTTGTGTAAAAATCTGTAAGGTGTGTTAAATCTATTTTGTAATGTTACTTACGTTTCTTTCATAGAACTGTTGACATGGGATGATAATATGTGTGTTGCTGGATTAGTGAGGCATGTGTTTCTGCAGTGGAGCAGATCAATATTCTATGCAGTTCTAATTTAACCATCATAGTGATACCTGCAGTATGGAACATGTGTGCATGTGTATACCTACCATCAGTAAATGGTCTGTGACATACATCAGTATAAATTCATGCTGATTACATGGGCACATAAGTCTTGTTTCATCAACATGTTATATACACAAAACATATCAGATGTTTTGATTCAATTGCAACCTTGTGGCATTAATTGTATACCAAATTTTGTTGCTATTCCCAAGAATTATTGAGCTGGCCAACAGCGTCATTGTGTGACTATCAGCATCTGTGTCAGTAAATGTTCTTCACGAGCTACAACCAAAGCATTTGTTATGTGTCCATATATGGTATCAGGCCACTCAAAGACAGCTTTCCAGTGAAGAATATGTAGGCATATGTGATGCAATTTATGTAATTTCATGACATAGGTAGAGTTGTATGACTGTGTGAACAATACCACTGTGTGTCATGTGATGCATAACCAAGGTTATATTTGCAGACATTGACACAAATAATTTATTTAAATAAGTGTGAAATATTAAAGGGAATACACAACTAAGCAAAGAGCTGTTTGTGGATGCCATCAAACATGCTCACTCTGAGAAAATAGACAATCTGCTAGCTGACAGTTTGCCTGACACTTCACCCCTTTTGTCCCCACTGGCCATTAGCCAAAGTATACATGCAAACATTGCTCAGTTTATTTTCTCAGAAGAGCAGATCATCTGTAAGTTCTCTAAGGCTAAAAACATAGAATCAATGGGCCCTGACAACATAGAGATTTCCTATACTATCTTTTAAAACTGACCTAGCAGACACAGCTGGATCCCTACTTAAACACACCCTCCAGACAGCCTATGTTCTGGTAGAAGGGTGTACAGAAACAGTTATCTGTCTGAATAAGGGGGGACCATCAGCTGATGCTGGGAGTTATAGACCCATAATCCTGACTCTCCTCATCTGTAAGGCAGACCAATGACTTATCACTAACCTTATCAAAAAGGACAGGGGTAGTCTCCTAACTGTGTAGCAAACCCATTTTTGATTTGTTAAGGCTACATAATGTCTGTTATATCTAGCTGACATCTTCAAGAAGGTCACCAAGGGATGCATGAGGAAAAGACTGTCATCCCAAATAACTTGACCTGGCCAAGGCATGTGATACAAATCCACACTCAGGTACTATGGAGAAACTGACTCAAGTAGGCATAGACACTTATGTCACTAAGTGGGTAGACAAATGAATCACAGACAGGACACATAATACCAAACTGTGTGAAGTCACCTCTAGCTAGAATCCAGTGACCAGGTCCATACCTCAGGGTTCTGTACTAGGCCCTTTCCTGTTCAGTATTTCAGTCCCATAAGTCAAGAGAAACTTACACATCCTTTGTCTAACTAGCTTCATGGACAACTGAAAATTGTAGAAAATCATTAAATCCAAGAACACTGTTGATATCATGGAGAAAGTATTAACACAAATAAATGAATATTACCACAGCCATGGGGACACACTAGATGAACAAAAAAGTATAATTATTTCCTTTTTGAAAACAACTGCACAAGCAAAATACAATATAGACAGCACACGCCCTATGATCAGAGCAAGTGGTACATCACCTGCGTACTCAGGTAGATAAACAGAACTTCCAACAGAATGTGAACACAGTGGTGACAAATCCCTTGTATGTAACACAACTCTGGAGTATGGGTAGGCCATCCACATCAAAGGACATTATAGTCCCATTATTTTCAGCCCTCATCACACCAATAATTGAGTACAATGCACACTTTTGCATGTACCTCAACTCATCTTCCAGGGATGATTTCTCAAGTGCATCACTTTTGCCACAGTGAGCTTCCACATATCGTTTTGTTCAAACATAATTATTCTTTGCGATGCATAACCATTAGGTGTTGACAGTGCAGACTTCCCTTCAAGGTGTTCTACAAGATGCATGTGTGATACGTCTTCCTGTGATGCACCTAGTAAATACATAACTCATGAACAACATTGATGGCATGGGTTACATTAATGCAAGTGTGGATTGTGGCATATGTATCATGCAAACCTCTCAACTAGCCAGGATTGCTCCTAATTTAAACTACAGGTGTAACAGTGTCCCTCTTAAAACCTCCAAAAAGTGGTCATTTTTTAGGAAGGTGGGCTTGATTCCCATTATAGATTACTGGAAAATTATTACAGTGGTACAAGTGTGTTCATGTAGAATGTGTAAATAAGTCACAATCATGCATTTTATGTCATTGGCACAGATTAGTATTGTCCATGACTGTATATGCCTCTGTATACTGTTGTCCATGAGCCTGTTGCTATGTGTCTCAATTTCTTGAGACCTATCCTGACATTGTATTCATATTCAAGCAACTGTTTTGGCACATTTTCACAATATGCACATACCCCGTTGTATATACCATGCTTGCTAATGTCCTCTCCAGTGATCATGTCAGGTTGCTTATATCACGACTAGTCATCTCCATGATATGTGACCTTGTCTGAGTCACACAATATACAACTAACTGTGTGAGGATATGAATATGCCCACACAGCGGGTGTAATCAGCAGTACATACTGTATTATGTACATAAGTGACTACTGTTCGTGGTACAACTGTCTTGTTTTGGGGTGTATGTACACTGACATGCCGTTATCTGGTGCACATTACCATGTTCCACTTGTCCTCTTACCCATTCTTCATTCCTACCATTCCTGTCTCTGTCCCTTTTCAATGCACATATTTCCCCAGGCTACTGTCTTTATAATGCAGTCCATGCACCCTTGACGATCATCACCAAACCTTTATTTCAGTAAGGCAAAAATGTGTTTGTACTGTGCTTTGCACTGAGTACACTAGCCTATTATGTGTTAGCACTGCATACATTGCCTTAAATTAAACCTTGGTAGTCATTGTGGCTGTCTGCACTATCTCACTGAATACATTTGTCCATAGATAAACTTGTCTGCATGTGTGAATGTGTTAATGCTGCTTTACATGTTTTTTTGTCTGTCAACACTGTTGCTGGCCACAAAACCTCTCCTGTAACTTGTAAGTGCGATACATGGCAAGCATATGCAATTAACACTGCTGCTCATAATGCAAATACGTAAACTCCATGTAGGCTTCACACTAAGCCTACAAGGAGTTGATTGAATCCCCAAGAATGACTATGTTACATTGTATCATATTTAATATTTCATGTTGAATAGTATTGTACTGAAATGATTGTGATATAACTTTTCAAGAAAAGTAAAAAAAAGTGATATATCGCCTAATCTGTTAAATCAAACAGGTCTATTACGATTCCAGAGTTTGTAATGTGAAGTGATGGGGTGGCAGGGAAACAACACATACATTTTGTTCACTAAAAATACTACTGTTTACCTTATTATTTTTTAATCAGCTGTGCTACAGTCTTTTTTCAATTTAGACCAATCAAACACACAATGATGGGGAAAAAGAGAAGCTGGCAAACAATTAAGAGCATTTTATTTTCTTATGCCTTTATGCCTGTACAGTGGTGCTTAAGCTTCCACCACTAATATTCTGAAGGCATGTTGTTTGGTGAAATAGTGATCCTTTAAATTGTTGGTAGGTATGTTTACAGTATGAAGATGAGTGTACATCCAGCAATGGACCTTCATACTGTGCACTACTGGCTCTCTCCTTTGTGCCCATCACTTGCTTGGATAGGATCTCATTACCATGTCACCTTAAATATGATTAAGCAGGCAAGTGAGAATGAATGAATGAAGAAATCAGTGAATGAGTGAAGGAAGAACAGTATATCAAAATCCAACAGTGTTTAAAAATGTACACTAGCACTGTAGTTCACATTGCTCCTTAAAAAAGGTCTGGTACCCTGTTAACCGATACAAGTTATTGTACTCCCATCCCCCACTGCTGCTACACAGCCTGCATATGCTCCACATGACTTACATGTCTGAGTACAGGATTCTTAACATGACACATCTTCCCATACATGACACGAGTCCCTCCTACATCAAACAGCTGTTATCCTTCAAGTCATACGAGTCTTATATTCAGCAGGCAGAAGTCTAGTAATGATTCTATGTACCAGCTACAACACTGTGATTGAAATTGTTTTGTAACTATTCATTACACCAGTAAGGTTCACTCATATCTCTCACTGAGCCCTGATTTTGTACAATATTTCTGATTTTGCCTCATTTCTATGTCTGTTTCCCTTAAAATTTGTGATTTTGTGGTAAATCATTTAGGATTACAGTCAGTCAATAATGGCAGACATTAAAGTTTCATATATCTTATTGTTCAGAGAATTCATGTTAATGCAAAACTTCTTATTTTACTAAAATTTAAATGAATTTATAAGTAGCATTTCAAAAAACACCCTCGATTTGCATTTTTTGCCCCTTAATTGTTTTTGGGTTTGTCCAGAATTCTTCAGCATAGAAGTGGATCACTATGACTACAGTGCCTGCTAAAATTTCAGACAATGCTGGAGTATTTTTTTATATAATTCCATGTTGAACTTAACCAATGAATTATTCACAGCTGAATTGTTTCGTTGTTTTTATATAAATTGTTATATTTGTTGATTTATTTATTAAATATTTGTTTGTTTTTTCATAGTGATTTATTAATTATGTTCATTTATTAACACTGCTGTATTTTCTATTTTCTATTCTTAGTTCAGGCTTAGTCTTGCTTTTAATTACGATTAACTGAATTAAATTGTAGAGAACAAGGCACCTGCTGAGGAACTGGTTTAATGTTAATTAGACTGACACCTGCAAGATCCCTAACACGTCCCCATAGGTTGCTGAAATGTGTCTTTAACTAAGGTGGTTAAGGCTACAGATATCTTGTTATTAACAGGAACTGCCATAGAATGCATGCCTCTTGATCTCCCTTGTGGGGCAACTCAGTTCAGGTAAGTCTGTTACAGCCTTCCTGTCCACTGTGTATCAACACAGTTATAGGTTCTTACTAAGCTTAAGGCCAAAGGAGACCATCAAGAAATTCAGCCACATCACTCAATACTCGTGGGAGACTAGCAGTGCCCTCTGTCAATTAGACTTTCTCCTCGTATCTTTGGTAAAAGTTTGCAATTACCCATCCAGTCATCCAAAATTATGTTAAAGGTTGCTAGGGAAATATTTTGATTGATAGGTAAGGGCAGCCTATTCTAGAAACAGGAAATATGTTGAGTTAGGTATGTGTCACACCATCTGGTGTTGTTGATTTTGTAGTGCAGGCTTAGGTCACTAGCACAGGTGTTTGCTATATCACTTGTGTTTGGGTGAAACAGTGCTCTATAATTCGTAGTCTAGAAAGCTAAACAGAGATCACCCCCTCAGGACCCTGTATGACACTAAGTGATATAAGGACAAACATTTCAGTCTATTTAAGTAGCTAAGGGTACTGAAACCTGAAATCTTTTTGGTGAAGAAACAAAGTCTCAGAAACTGGTTTATACATCTGGCATCAGCTGAGATATGTGCTGAAGGGTGGATTGTATTAAATGATGGGCCCAATAAGGGATGAATTAAGTGGTGTTACAACTTTTCTGGATCTTGAAGAAATACCATGAAGGATAAGCTGTGCAGGTTAGTAGGCTTTAATAAACCACCACAATGCATGGTGGTCAAAGGAAATGGTGTTATTAACATACCTTTCCCAGTCCCTGGTGATTGTGTCAGATTTAAGTGGAATGTTATCTATATGATATGCAGTAGTGATGATAGATTTACCACAGAATTCTATGCTCCATATCTTGAGGTTGAGGCTAAACACATGATTAATACAATAAACATTTGTTCGATCCTGCCCTTGCTGGAGAATTTGAGTACCAGAATGGGATTTGGTAATAGCCCCCAGTTTGCAATCATCAGCCATAGTCTCTTGATATTGGCTATTATGTCACAGAAATATATACCAAACAAGATGGGATCCAGAAAAAAGGCTTTGTTGGACACCACTACTGACATTGTTTCAATACAGAGCAAATACCCTTCTCTCAGTGATATGGGTTCAATCCAAGATATCCAATTTCCAACTCAATATAACACCTAGTATAGCTATGTCTAGGTAAATGTTAAGTTAGGAGAGGTTGCCAATAATCTCAACATGGACAATAGTGTCAAAAGGCCTTAGCAAGGCCTGGATAATCAGAGTGGACTAGTTGCATGGGCATAATATGCCTTTTATAAAGCGAAAATGCTCTGTATCCAGGGAGTTAAGGTCACCTATATGATTTTATATTACTTCAGCTGTAATACATTTCAAAGCCTTACAAATAATACTGCTGAAACTAATAAGTTTGTAGTTTACAGAGACAGTAGAGAGAGAGGCCACCTTTATGTAAGGGCACCACACTTGTCAATCACCACTCCACAGGGACATGCTCAGGGTAGGGACTCAGGTTGAAGAGCTGATGAAGGAGTTTTGGCAAGTGAGATTTTGCACTTCTCAGCAGGCAATAAAGGATATTGTCAGGACCCATAGAAGTAGTGTTTTTAATTTTCAAAGTGCCAAAAAAGACTTGGTCCAAATTGATCTCAGTAAGAGAGGTGCGAGGGGGAATGGAGAGAAGGGGAGGGATCATTTGCTGGTCTATGAGCTGGTTGTATGTGAGGTACTATCTGTACCTTCTCCAACTGCACGGACTGCCACAACATTCAGTACTGTGGGTACTGCTACTGAAGACAGCTACAAATACATGCTGCTGTGTTACTTCTGCCACTTGTAGCATCACTCCTGTTATGCATAATATGCATCTTGGCATTCATGTTAGATATGCACCATGACATAGCACACCCATTTTATACATTTCTGAATTTGTCCATGATTTTGTTTGTCATCACTTATAAAATTAGTATGTCTCATTTGCATGGAATACCTCATTTCCATGTTGTTGTGCAGTCATTAACATGTGCTGTGTACTGCATTATTTCTGCTTTTCTACAACTATGCTATCTGCATCTTCGAATCTCCAGCACACTGCTAGTTGTTGGAACCCACACTAATTTGCTATGTGCTACATGCCTACACATTCCATTCCATGTTTGAGCACTTGTAATGTCTATAGAACTATTGATAGGGAACCAATGTAGAATGCAGCTTTCAGAGGAAGCACCAGGATCACATTTATTGCATATGTACATTTAAATATGCTATACCAAGTGATGCAATGCACATGTAATGTCCATGAAACCCATCCAAAATACTGCACTTTTGTCTGCTCTTTACATACATGACATAATACAGCTTACATTGAAAAATTTATGAGCAACATGCAGTACATTTGTCTAATGCATCTAAAAGACAACTAAATCTACCTGTTAATACTAGCAACTTTTTACACACATAGTAGAAACATGCAATGTTTTTCACAGTTGATGCACCAGCATTATAGTTTATTCATTGTATGTTTCTTTTTGCATACTCTGTGTTGTGACTATTTCCATTTGCATAACATGGTTGATACTAATCTGAGGATGATATGCCAAAGGTTTTTCAGTGATCACCACACCTTTTAATAGTGCTAAAATGTAATTTCCTTTGTAGCCCTCCCTGTTTCAGTGCACAAGATATAACAGAGGATACGCGGACTATATTATGTGATATAGAGCATCTGTAGACCTCATCACATAACTCTGCATGCCTATGTGGTGAGAAACCTTTAGTGATTCCTGATGACATAGCAATAGCTTCAGCTGAATAACCTGACCACTCCCACTTACAGTGTTTCTCCAGTGAGAAGTACACTGGTACTTCATAACAGACATTTCCCTCCCACTTCACATATTTATTGACAACAAGTTAATTGTTTAGCATTCCTCAAGCCTCCCTCACTATTGTAAAAAATTAATATTTATTGTCTAGAGGTATCACTACTTCCAACTACCTTATAAGTAAATGAATGCTTATTCTTCAGGATAATGCATCTTTCCCAAGGTCACTATCCTGCATCTTCTTTGCCTTGCTTGTGAGAATAATTTGAGCTTTCTCTCTCTCTCTCTCTCTCTCTGTTCTTCTATTTCCTTCCCACTCCATCTCTTCAGTCCAATATCTATCACAGTGTCTTCTCCTTTCTCTGAAGCATTATTATCCCAATACTATGAAGTCAGTTTCTCATAATCCCCTGGATTCTGCAAGCCCTGCATGGTGTGCAGGACTAGTGCAGGAGCTCCAGCAGGCAATATGTCTGCCGTGTGATCCAGGAATAACCTGCAGGGACATGCACGACCGCACCTGCACTAGTTTTGCACAGACTCAGCCCCTGTATGCAAATTACCCCATTGCAGGAGAAATCCATGCAAATCAGGTGAATTTGCGATCCAGGAAGCTGGAAACCGGCCATGCAGTACTAGTGTAATCTGCAGAAATGTACTCCACCAGTAAAGGAGTACATTTCTGCATATTGCAAAAGGGAGCCATGACAGCTCCAAATAAAGGGTGGATATCATGTAGAAAGCATGCCAATGGCCAACTATAAGGCCATTGGCATGGAAAGCATTTGCAAAAAAAAAATCAACTTTTATTTTTTTTTAGCTGATCTCGGCTGTTTAAGCTTAGGGCAGTGGGGTGCAAACGGGATCAGCCAGAAAAGAAAAAAAAAACATAAAATAAGCATTCTAACCAAAATCACTATTTTCCCATTATACCCAACATATATGTACATACAAAGATATATACACATGGCCAAATATATATTGCACTATACAGATGTGTATACAGACATATGTATGAATATACATGTGTATGTACATGTAGACATATATCAACCGATTATATGTATATATCCATATTCCTGTCATGTGTAAGCCTCATGGTTGTGTATACACTCCCAGATGTATCTCACTGTATATATCTGCTATGTGTACATTATGATAAAACAACATATGTGATTCAACAGTCATATTAATAACAAGTACTACACAATTGTGGAAGTAAAGGCAATTGTTCAATACTAATCAATATGTGTATTGACAGATATACTGGAAAAGCAACAGCTGTCTTCACAGTGGTTATGGCATAGTGGTTAAGTGTTACGACTTTAGTGTACAGGGTCCTGGGTTCAAAGGCTGTTCATTTTGTTGCTGGGCAGAACAAGGGTTGTCAGATAAGGAGTGGTTAAGGCAGTTTTGAGCAGCTTTAAGTGCGTTTGCGCGGGTTTGCATGAAGTTAAGCAGTACTAAGCTATGAGTAAATGTATGGACGCTTACACAGTGTAGGCTTCTCTTACCAGTGTGCAAATCAGCTCAGCTTTTATATTGCAGCAATGTTAATACCTGCTAAGCATGGCTTAGCCATGGTAACCAGTTCACACCACCCAGTCTGATAACATAGCAGGGTAATGACATCTGTAATAAGTGTATGTAATGCCATGTACAATACATGTGCCTATGTGCTGTCATTACAGTAGCAAGGGGTGTGAATGTCATGTGTGGGACACAGAAGTATATGAGGCCTGTACAGCACTGTTGTCTATGTGACTGTGTTACATACAGGGGTAGTAGCACAGGGTATATGCTGTCACACTGACATGTAGTGTATCATGGTGGTTCTACTGTTGTCAGTGCCTACCCAGGCAAGAGTAGATTGCTAAATGTAGTACTGACAACAGGCACACCTGGAGGCATAGCTGGACTCTGAGGCCTCCCTGTTGTATCCCTGGTGTGTGAGCTGTGTCACAGTATATAACCCCTACTGGGTAATGTGGAATGTAACTGTAGACTACTGTCTGTACAGCACATGATAGCGAGGTGTCCTGACATGTAGGTATGGCATACATATTGTTGACAAACTTCTATCTGTCAACACATTCATCCTACTGCATAGCTACTTACCAAGCTGATGACTGTCAGCCCCTGTACAGATGTGCAGATGACAGGTATCCAGCTGGAATATGTACAGGCATCATAATCTTAATTGACACTGACATGACTGCCCAGCTGTGTAAGAACTGGCACATATTGGAGATAACACCCTGTACGCACCACATGCCATGGGTACCTCCACTACATTACCACAGCCAACAGAACATGCTTGGGTACAGGTCTCCTTCACAGACACTAACCATGTGTTGTAAGGCATGTTGCATGCATGTCAACATGATCACCTCAGTGGCCATGTGCAGGAGGCACCTGGAGGAATGGCTGATGCATGTCACTCTCACCCTGAGGGTCACCAAAGTAGCATCTGTCGATATATTGCCTGGATACTACTGTACACACAACCCCAACACAACCCATCTTGCCTTGGACAATAGCTAAGTACACAGCTATGACCACCTGCAGCGATGCACCCCAGCACTGACACATGTGCACTTGTGCATGACTGAGTATAGCAGTGTCTGTGTGTTTGCACACCTGTACATGGGAAATCCATGAGGGCCTTCACAACCACAGCAACACCCATTGCCATAGCCAGTCATGGCTGCTGCTGTATGGGACATTACATGTACCCTGTTAAGCTCCTCCCCATACCAGCTACATGAGCCTTGCAGTACCATCACAACAGTGTTGCACAAATGAGTTGATAGGCATGGGATACCTATTTTGTTCTGGCAAGTGTGGGTATGTGTGCATGCCCATTTATCTGTAGGGTACAGCATTCTGAGGCTACATACACCGATTACAATACCCATTGCCACACGGTAGTACATATAGTGTTGTTGCTGCCCATCGGTGAGGCATGACAATGCAACACCTTGCTAGGCATGTGGCATGTACATCAGATGCATATCCCTGTAGTACTACTGTTGGGATATACAATGGGTTGTATCACACCCATGGCCAATGTGTGATGATGGGTATATCAGACTGTCATCATGGGTGTCAGGGAGTACAATATCCAATGGGAGATGTGGGTGCTGTGTACACTGTCTTTACACCAAGGTACACCCAGTATATGTCCCGTGTACCATGTTATGGTTACCACTGTCACCATCAAACATACAGGTAAAACAAAAGCGTTGCGAGGAAAAAACAACTCGAAATAAAACAATACTGTGCTATCTTCTCTCGCAACAGATGAGGAAACACAGTATATGACGACCACTAAGACGTTTATTGAAAACAATATAACATGTAGCTGCTTGATACAAAGTTACCATATGAGTTTAGCGCTTTCACCTATCAAACATAGGCTTCTTCAGAACTCATTCAGTTGATTTGTACGCCATTTTAAATAAACTTTTTGGCGCGAATCTAGTCTGACAAAACTTTTGTATTTAAAGTGCCACTGTGCAAATTTGTTTATGTGATTTAAATATAATAATAAAAACTTATCAAACAAACTCAGCTAAACCTCCTCCAGACACGTGCTATGTACATTAATAACAAAATGAAATTTAAATAAACAATATACAACATAGATACTTCATTTACTGTACATATCCCTAAAGTTAATAAATTCCTTAAAATTGAACATGAACAGATTAAGTTATTGCTGAACTGTATAAATATGCTAATGAATTAATAATTTAAATGTATTAAATATATTAAATGTGATTGTTAAAAATTAGATGTTAAAACTAAGTGTATAAACAATGTTAATATATTGTAGGGAAATAATGTGCAAAATTATATGTGAATGAATCAGCTCCTATGAAACCTTAAATACTGTTGTATAATTTGTAAACTCTATTGACTTGACAGTACTTGATTATATCAATATTATATATTAAATAGAATATTCATAAAACATATATTAAATATGTTTGAATAAAATATATAAATATATATATGAATAATAATGTATTAATAAATATGTATTAAAAAACTGTATGTTAAAAAACTATATGTTAAAAAACTAATAATGAGGTTGTTAAAACTTTGTATGTCACTTTATCTATAGGGATATGTACAGTAAATGAAGTATCTATGTTGTATATTGTTTATTTAAATTTCATTTTGTTATTAATGTACATAGCACGTGTCTGGAGAAGGTTCAGCTGAGTTTGTTTGATAAGTTTTTATTATTATATTTAAATCACATAAACAAATTTGCACAGTGGCACTTTAAATACAAAAGTTTTGTCAGACTAGATTCGCGCCAAAAAGTTTATTTAAAATGGCGTACAAATCAACTGAATGAGTTCTGAAGAAGCCTATATTTGATAGGTGAAAGCGCTAAACTCATATGGTAACTTTGTATCAAGCAGCTACATGTTATATTGTTTTCAATAAACGTCTAAGTGGTCGTCATATACTGTGTTTCCTCATCTGTTGCGAGAGAAAACATACAGGTAACTGATACCACATTCCATGCCAGTTATGCATGTGCTGTGTGCCGCCTACCTGTAACACATTGGACACATGGTCAAGTTAGTTAGCAGTGATAGGCCCTGGTCTCTCGGATGTGTGGCTGCCTGTTATGTGTCTGTTAATGTGTATATGAAGGTATGTCACATTATGTATTGTCAATATACACCCATTACATCCCCCATTAGCATACTGTTCATGTCTGGGGATGTTCTGCATGTAACCTGGGACACACCTCACCCTAAACGCTGTGTGGTGTGTGCAATGTAAGCCACACACTTCAGTATCACTACATACCTAGGTAAGGGTCTAGTCCCAGTGTTACCAAGTAACAGTGTGTGTGTGTATGTGGATGGGTCTACATCAGGTTGCAGGGTATACACATCCCAGTGGGTCACCTGGCCATGTGGCAAAGGCAATAACTGTTATACTAACCTGTGACATGTGTTCAACTGTACCCCAGATATGTCACAGCCATGATGTCACCACAGTGCCATACCCCATTGTGGAATATGACTGCAGACCATCCTCGTGCTGACACATGTACACCTACATCACAAATAGATAACATTATAGAGACCACACTCAACCAGGGTTACTAACAGCTATAATGCATCATTGCTGGATGGCTACACTAACTGACATATATGCATTACACTTTACTCCTTACAACATGTTACACTGCAGTACTGTGGTACATTGTAGTACAGTCACCATGTGCATCAGAACCATATTAGCTTGTCCCTGCATTGATGGTATGGATGACAGGGATGTGGCACAGGTATCATCAGATGCACAGGGCATCCTAGTGCTGACACATGTACACCTACAACACAAATGGATAACATTATAGAGACCACAATCAACCAGTGTTACTAACAGCTATAATGTAACATTGCTGGACAGCTACACTAACTGACATATATGTATTACACTTTACTCCTTACAACATGTTACACCGCAGTGCTGTGGTAGACTGTAGAACAGTCACCATGTACATCAGAATCATAGTAGCCTGTCCCTGTATAGATGGTATGGATGACAGGGATGTGGCACAGGTATCATCATATGCACAGGGTGTGTTTTTGGTTTGCCAGAGGCCGAGGGTGGGCTATACATTTGACACCATGTGTGTGGCTGAGGGGTGTACTGAGATGAACTGGGCATGGTGATGTGGTGTGTGTAAGTATGGGGTTGCCCTAGGTGTGTTTGTATAATGTGTGGGTATGCATGTACATGCACACAGTTCTGCCATGTGGCTGCCCTACACAGGCATTTATGGACAGCTGCAGACCATCCCTGGCAGGGTGTGCAGTTCACTGCCTCTGGCCATGGACATGTGGACTGTGCCTGCCAGGGGTTCCATGGGCATGTGTAGGTACAGGCCTTGATGTGCTACTCTCACCTGACGATGACAAATGTCTGCTAATACCAGGTCCCTCCTGGGACTGGCCAGGACCACGTGTTCATGGCCTACTGTGGTGTGGTGTGGACAGCACCCCCCTCACAGTGCCGGGGTTGGTACTGCCACTACGGGAGCCCCTTTGTGCCCTAGCACATCCACGTTGACTTCCAGCTGTTGCTGTTGCTGGCCTACATCCACACGGCCGTTGCCACACTCTCACCAAACATTCAAGTATGGACAGACCACGGTTGATGAGGGCCATCATCTCATCAGACCGTCTATCCATGAACTCATTTAACACACGGATGACACCAGCCAGTTCACGGGTGTTGTTACTTGCAGATGTGAGAGCAGCCCTCTGCAGCCTCAGGCCCTGTCTGGTGTAACTTTCTATACTGCCGGCACCTCCATGATATCCTGAAACATATGCCTGCTGGTACCAGCTATGCTGCCTCTGCCAGGGGCATGATGTCCAGTGGCCCTACCATGAGCATCCTGGGACATCTGCCTATGTGGTGCCCTGCCGGACATCTGGTTATGCCTGCTGCAACCAGACACAGTAGGCATGGTTACCACACTTTCCTGTGCACAGCCACCAATATGAGCTGCCCCTCCGCTATGGCCACTGGTGATGGGGTATGTATAGGCACTGAAACTGTGTGCGGGGTTGGAGTGGTTAAAAGGGGGAATGTCAAATGATGGTGCTGTTTCGGCCTAACAGTACACACACACACACACACACACACACATAAACCCACACACACCACCGTAATACCTACCTGTTCATGACTTTATAAATAGTCCCATGTATATGTCCATGTGTACCCCATCCTGCATCACAATTGGTAACATACACACATTGATACCACTCATTAACATAGCAGTTCTCTAAATGCCTACACAAGTGATCACAACACAAGACATGTTACTACATTACCTGCCTGACCTGTGTGTAGTGGTTTTAGATGGCCTCACTGCTGTCATTTTGTGTTCACCCTGTGTATGTCCAGATATCATGAGCATGGCCCCTATATGTGTGGGCTACTATGTTCACTCCATAATATTATGCACTGGTGTGTCATGTGTACATAATGCTCAGTACATGCCATATATGCTGCTCAATCAGCCTGTCATGTGACAACTGTAATATATGGCTACACTCCCTGGTGTTGACTAGTACTTCCCCAATACATCTGTAGTGCTGCATACGTGGGATGAAGGAGACCTCTCTGCTGAATGCGATATTACGGATGTACCTGGTGTCTACCTGCCCTCTCAATGCCTGTTTCATGCTACAGACCATATTATACTATCAGCTGTCCTGTGATTACATACATGACAAGTATTCCTGGTATGTATTGTGGCAGTCCATGTCCATGTACTGCATGATCCCAAAGGGAGGTACTGCTGTATGAACACCCCACAATCACACATGTGCATACATGGCCAGCCACACAAACACAGACACATGCACACATGATTCCTACATGCATCAACCTCCCTCCACTTCACCAGAGTGATCCTACAGACAAACTAACTACCCACCAGTACACACACACACACACATACAGGTGAGGTTGCACAATGATAGTACACACAGTCCTCCTATTACCCATATGTCAACATGCACAACATATGGTACCCAACAGCATGCAGTGCAGCTATAGTCAATCCATGTTAACAACAGTATACATGTGTGTGATGCATGTGCTGTGTCACTAGGTGATGCCCCTTCCCCTGGATACCACTGTACCCATGTACACAGTGTTGCTGTGTACCTGTTCTGCACCCTGCCATGTACTGTGCACCACACCTCACAAGTGTACAGCCCATTGCTGAATGTGTACTAATGTGTCATTTATGTCAGCTTTAATGCTCACAGCCCCTATGTTTCCAGCAACACATACCTGGGATGATATGTGGATAGATGTCATTTGTGAATGTCTGGTGTCTGATTTACAGCTCTCAACATCAGCGGACCATGTATGACCAATCCAATACTCTTACACTGACAACCATCAGAGCATGCCCTGGCTATGGGGGGGTGTACACACCCTTATTGATATGACACACCCATCCTTGATCTGCCATGGACCACATCACCTCATATCTTAACAGTACATGAGCCCGATGTGTGACATATGTCCTGTACTTTCACATGCAGTGTCTATGGAATGTGTTAGGTGTGCAGATGCTGACCATAATGCATACACACCATGTGGGCATATGTGTGCACACCCTTATCATGATGGTGTGTCACATCTCTTGTTGTGTGTACTACAGCTGTTACTACTCCTAGTAGGGATATACCAGTGTGGGCCATCTGCATTTGCCACTGTATGTTCAGTCTGCCCTACACATGTCCCCCTAATATGCATGATTGCAAGGTCTATTCATGTGCACATCCCTTGGTGTTCACACACTGCCATCACTATTGCTGTGGGGGTAGGGTTACGTCTGCCACAGGTCCTGAACCTTACTATGTGCTGATAGAGCCATTCTTAGCATCCTTAGGATCCCTGATGTAGTGCACTGGTGTGTCATACTGACACCCCTCCTCCTTCAGCCTTTTTGCAGATGCATGACAAGTAAGCTCTACACATGTGTGTCACTTTGCAGTATCCCATACACTGAAGACCATATGTTACAGCCTAGTCCCAGCTGATAATGTAGACCACTGTAATGCCTTATGCCATAGTGTATCTCTGCAGCAGCTGCTATTGTCCTACAGGTATATACACTAGTGTTGCACTGTATATGGGTGTTGTTCCATACATGTCCCTACTGTAGGCCATGTCTCCCACCATTATGTTACTCCCTGTGGACACATTCCACAATGACAGGATGTTAGTTATCATGCAGGTGTCTGACATACCCTACCAATACCCCATCATGGTCACCCCTGTGATGCCATGCATTTCACAGCCACAATACGTGCACATGCATAGCATGCATTATGGGTAGGTGTGTTAGATGTGCGCATGGAATATACCATCGCCATTACATGCCTGGTGTATTGGCAAGCATTTACATAAACCATACTCACCAGCTACAGGCTGCTGCCTTGGTGGTATCCCAGAGGGACCTACATAAGAGGGTGAGAGATGCAAAGTCCTGGGACCTCTCTTGTTTGGTATATACTTCTCTGAGGTACAGGCTAATACGGGAGGACTATGGCTGACCAAGTTCACAGATGACTGCAAGCTGGGCGCTGTAATCGACTCTCCAGCTGACACAAGCATCCTCCAAAAGGGTCTCACAGAGACAGATAACTGGTGCCAGAGCCATGGCCTTAAGCTAAATGCCAGAAAAGTGCATAGTCATCTCCTTTGGGAAAAACAAAGTGCCCACAAATTACCACATAGGTGGTAGTCCATTAAGTACAGAAGAAGTAATTAGAGATTTGGGGACCCAAGTAGATAGAAACCTCTCTTTTGACAATCACATTGCCAGAGTGGTTAGAAAGACCTTCTATATAGCCCACCTTATCACGAAAGGGTTCACATCTAGAAAAAGAGAGGTCATTGTGCCCCTCTACTCATCACTCATCAGGCCCATAATTGAATACAATGCCCCATTTGGGATGTACCTTACCTGACACCTGCAGCAACTGGAGATGCCCCAAAAGTACCTCACCAAGAGGATCAAGGGACTCAAACAGATGCCCTATGCAGTTCGGCTAAAGAAACTCCAGCTCTACTCAGTTGCTTACCGCCTACTCCGAGATGATCTATGCCTGACGTATAAAGCCATGTCCAACCCAGAATTAATGGACATGCTCCACCTCAGGAAATCCAAATCCCTTAGAGCTACATGCTCCAGGGACTTAAACCTCAGCACAGAAATAAATAGGACATGCTGGAGGGACAGATTCATATCCCAGAGGCTGCCCTCACTCTGGAACAGAATCCCAGTTCATGTTAGGCAGAGCCCCTCACTGACCCTCTTCAAGAGAAATCTTGACGAGTGGATGGGAGATCGTAAGTTCACCCCTGGGATCTCTTCTGTGTCCCTGACAGGAGCACAGTAAACTAACCTTAAAAGGGCTATCTTCTGTGACCTACTCTACAGAGGTACAGTAAACCAATCTAAAAGGGTGGCGAAAGCCAAACACACTCTGGCTACGCTTGTAAATGCCTCAGGGCAGATAGACTAGTATAAACCTATGAACCTATGAACTTATGAAAGTCATTGGCCACACCTGTGGCATTGCTACAGGGTGGGTGCAGTTTTACAATACATCAACAGTACATTTCCACAATACTACCACATATGGGCATCTGTTTATCACTACTATGCAATGACAAAATATATCTACGAAAAGTCAGATATGCTTGATGTACTTGTACCAATGCAGATGTATATGCAACAGTGGTCTACTGATGTGTCCAGTGGCCTTACCTGTATGCTCCTCAGCCGGTGAGTGGGTGGCATCCACCTCCACAGAGGTGTCTGGCGGTTGGTGGCTGGCAGGACTGGCAGGTGCCACGAGGCTGGCCAGGAGCTTCTCCACACGTGTCAGGGAGGATGGATGGCATGGCACTCCCCTGTGGTGAAGCGATCCCCCCGGACTGCAGCAGCACATCGATGGGGCATTGCGAAGCAGGTCAGAACAGTGATGCTGGACCTGCTCATAACTGCAGTTGTGCAGTCTGACATCATTGACTCTGTGGACTAGGTCATTCCACAGGGCAGTCCACTCCTGCTGATCATGGATGGCCTGGCCAAACAAGATTGCATAGTGCTGTATTAGTTCATTCGGCAAGATTTCATTTTCAGCTGCTGTGTAGGCTGGCAGCCTTCCATTGGACATTGTGCCTGAAAGACATAAAGATGGACACAGGTGTGAATAAGTCATTCAGCAAGGTTACCACAGCTCTTAATACACATCACCGTCACCCCTCCACCATATCAGCGACAACAAACTGTACAGACAACTCAATAAGTATGGCTACAGCATACCTACCAGTGAGGCAGATATTGTACTGTACCACACTTTGTGCAATGTGTTTGTAGCCATGTTCTCTGTGTGGACACTGTCATTGCTGGCCTGTTACAGACTCTTCACCTGCATGCCATTGTCAGGGCCGCAATGGTTCCATATATGCCTGTGGTATGCTTGCTATGTGTTTGCTGCACATCTGATATTCTGTGTTATTGCGGTTATCTATGCATGCTGTTGGACATGTTCTGGGATTGTGTAGACTATTACTACTGATGTTCTATAACAGTGACACAATAGCATGTATATGTACTATTGGCCAGCAGAACCACCTCTCCAAACTCATCTGCCCATGTTACCAGGCCTCATCACAGGTGTATCCCACACAAGGTTCTCCTACTGGTCCAGCAATACCGTCAGGTGAAACCAACCCAGGGGATGTTGTACCCCCCAGGGGAACACACAGACATGTTCCTGCCACCTGAGGACAGGTCTAGGGTGTGTTCCATAATGGGCTCCACAGACACATGTTGGATGTGCTACATCACCTTGAGGCACCCAGTACACATTCACAGGGCCCACATGCTCCTCCTGCTCAGCCTCCATGTCTGAAGAAGCGGATGTGTGGTCTGCGAAAGCGCTCACATTATTGCATTAAACTTTTCTGGTTTTAAACTTCTGAAGGAGTATTTGGTATCCTGTTCTTTGAAACAGTTATTTGGTGGTGTTCCTTCCAGCGTTGGACATTTTCATTCATTTATCGTGTGGATTGGGTATTATTCTTAATTTTATATATATATATATATATATATATATATATATATATATATATATATATATACATATATAGATATCTATATATCTATTTAGATATATATATATATATATACACACACACACACACACACACACACACACACATACATCTACATGTTTAGATACATTTCCTGTACTGTTGAATAACTGGGCTGGATGATATGTTTGTGAAAACATCAGACTTATCTGTATCTGACATGGCTTAGTGGTAAATCATTTTGACTACGGTGTGCAGGGTCCTAGGTTTGAGCCTTGCAGAGGCTGTTTATTTTGTTGCTGGGCAGAACACGGGCCGTTGGATACAGAATGATTAAGGCACTTTTAAGCAGCTGTAAGCGGGTTTGCGAGGAGGTAAGCACTGCTAACTTCCGGTTACAGTTTCTTATACTCAGCATCTAAATTGCTTAACCTGTGTAGGCATTGCTTACCCCCACGCAAACAATCTTAAACCTGCTTACTGCTGCTTAAAACTGCTTACTCTCGCTTGCCCCAGTGCTAATTTCTTTAAAAGAAAAGAAAAAAAGGGTTGACAGGAAAGTGGTGAAAAAGGGGCACAAAGAGGGAAAGACAGCGGGCAAAGTAGCTAGGGATGTGTAGGAGGGTGTAGGGAAGGTTCATAGTAGTCCATTTCTTCTACAGCAACAACTGTGCATATATACTGAATTTGGAGGTAGATTTATAGATTCATAGGTTCATAGGTAGGTACTAGGCTATCGGCCCAAGGGCCTATGTAAGCCTAGCCAACAAGGTTTCCTGGCTTACGCCACCCAAGAAAGTTATTTTCCTGTGCCACTCTCGAGCAGAGACACAGAAGTGATCCCTGAGGTTTATTTCCTATTGCCCATCCACTCATCAAGATTTTTCTTGAAGAGTGCTAATGAAGAACTTTGCTTGACATAGATGGGTAGCCTGTTCCAGAGTATGGCAAGTCTCTGGGCCAGGAATCTATCCCTCCAGAATTTCCTGTTTATTGTGGTGACAAAGTTTAGGTCCCTAGAGCATGTAGCTCAGAGGGATTGGGATTTCTTTAGGTGTAGCATGTCCAACAGCTCTGGGTTTGACATAGCTTTATATGTTAGGCAGAAATCACCTTGGTGTAGGCAATATGCTATGGAGTAAAGATGGAGTTTTTTGAGACGGTCAGTGTAGGGCATTTGTTTGAGGCCAATGATCCTCTTTGTGAGGTACTTCTGTGGCCTCTCCAGCTGTTGCAGATGTCTTGTGAGGTACATTCCAAAAGGGGCGTTGTACTCTATAATGGGTCTAATGAGTGTCGAGTAGAGAGGAACAATGACCTCTTTTTTCCTGGATGACAACCCTTTTATGATGAGATGTGCCATGTAGAAGGACTTCCTGACTACTGTGGTGATGTGACTATCAAAGGAGAGACTACTGTCTACCTGGGTCCCAAGGTCTCTTATCACACATTCGGTGTTAAGTAGATTGCTGCCTATGTGGTAGTTCATGGGTACAGAGTTTTTACCAAAGGGGATAACACTACACTTTTTGGCATTGAGCTTGAGGCCATGGCTCTGACACCAGGCATCTGTCTCAGCAAGACCCTTCTGTAGGATGTCCACATCATTTGGGGACTTGACTATGGCTCCTAGTTTGCAGTCATCTGCAAACTTTGTTAGCCAGAGGTCTTCTGTGTTAGCCTGTACTTCTGTAAAGTAGATACCAAACAGGAGAGGCCCCAGGACGGAACCCTGTGGTACTCCACTTGTCACTGCTTTGAGGTCAGATTTGGAGTCTTCAACTTTTACAGTGTGGGTTCTGTCAGTGAGCCAGTTGGCAACCCATCTTGTGATGTAGGGATTTATACCTAGTTTAGTGAGTTTAGCTATAATTCCAGAATGGGGGATGGTGTTGAATGCCTTGGCGAGGTCAAGATAGGCTGTTTGAACCACCTTACCCTCATCTACGGCTCTGGTGACTGCCTCAAAGAAATTGATCAGGTTCAGGAGGCATGATCTGTTTTTCACAAACCCAAACTGGGTAGGATCCAAAGTTTGGAGGTTACCAATGCCTTTGTTAATGAGTTCCATGATGATATGTTCCATGGCCTTGCAGTCCAGGCTCATCAGGCTAATAGGTCACTAGTTCCTGGGATCAGTGGTTGCTCCCCTTTTGTGGAGTGGGATAGCTGTTGCTGTGCACCATTCAGTGGGCACAAAGCCTGATGTGAGGCTATTATTGAACATGGTGCTTAAGTGGGGAGCCAGTTCGTTCTGAAGTTTGTGTAAAACGCAGCCTGGGATGTTGTCCGGTCCCATGGATGCTGTGTTTTTGGCTTTAGAGAGTGCAGCTTTTACCTACATAGTTGTGATTACAGGGACTCTGCATTCTTCCTTTATAGATATGGGCCCTTTAGGGGGTTGGGGGGGGGTAAAGTTAGCACTGAACCTATCTGCCAGGATGTTGGCAATATCAGTTGGTTCTGTAATTTTTGTGCCGTTGTGCTGTAACTCAGAGCAGATCTGGGTGTTGCCATCGAGATTCTTGACATAGCTCTAGAAAGCTTTGTGGTTGTCCTTAGAATTAGTGGCAATTTTGTTTTCGTAGCTAGCTTTGGAGGATCTTATAAGGGACCTCAGCTTCTTACTGAGGCTGACCAGGGAGCTCCTCCACTCATGGGATTTTACTCTCTTTTACAACAGTTTCTTCCTTCTGTTGTACAGTTTGTTTATGGCAGGGGACCCCTAGATTGGCTTCCTTATTTTTGGAGGATAGCGTCTTGGTTCTGTTTGGGATAGCACGATCCATTCACTCATGTAAGTGCTTATATAGTGCATTTGTGTAGGATGCAGCAGTCGTAACTGTATTGTCCATCTGCATGGGTGTCATGAAGTTCACCACTTCTGTCTTAAGAAGCATGAAGTTGGCTTTGGAGAAATTTTTTACCATGGTATCCTTAAAGGGGGGTGGGGGCGGGATGTGGATATCAAGGGTGATTAGCTTATGGTCAGATCGGACCAACGAGGAGTTGACTTCAGGTGTGGAACACTGGTCACTCATGTTGGTAATGACTAGGTCTAGGATATTGTTGCCCCTGGTGGGAGTGTGGATAAGTTGGACACTCAAACCCCTGAGAGAGGGGCGAGGATGACAATAATATGTTGTGATGCCATTTAGACCAGATTACGTGTCCAGTGAACACATGTGTGAAATTGACAGCTATGTATGGGGTGATATTTTTTGGGGGGAACAGAATGTCCTTTTTTTCTGGTGATAGTGGGATGTTGGGGAGGGATAGTAGGTATATTTGGGGAGGTAGATTGGGTAGGTTAACAGATAAGACAAACAAGACACATACAGGGGCAGTATATGACGCATGTGGGGGGTAAACACCTTGATGGGGAGGGGTGCTGGGAAATCAGAAGCCCATGAGACCCTAGTGGAAACAGTGGGTCTGAGATCCCCATCCATGGGCAGTCACCACTGCACCTTCATAACCCTGAAGGTGGCTGTGCTGGGGGCTGAGCCAGAGAGCCAGGCCGACCTTCTAGTCCTGATATGTGGCTCTCGAGCTGGAGGAGAAGATCTCCAAACTGCTGATTGAGCTCTCTACGCACCACCACTCAGACCTGATGATGAGTGACAGCTTCCTGTCCACGTCTGCTCCCAGGGGGACCTGAAGGTGTTGCAGGACCAATGGACGAGGAGGTCCCAGGTTGGGCCACAGACGTGCTGGTGCCCAGTGCCACGGCCAGCTGAGGTGGGACAGGTGGGACAGCTGGGATTCGCATTCCCATACGTGCTATGGTGTTTATGGTGCATCAACATATGTGGGTTAGTAATAGTCAACACATTCCTGGGTTAGGTATAACAGCATGCTATGATATTCTCATTAACCCAGACACCAGATACGGAAAAGTTGCATAGCAAACGGAACACATGCATATATGGAACCACAGTGGTAATAACAACATGCAGGTATGTGGATGGCATCATGCTACCAATGTTGGAGTATTTCAATATAGCACATGCATAGAAACAGATCTAAATAACTATCAACCAATAGGACATATGTCCCCACATAACAGTGGAGTCATCACATACCAGTTGATGTGGGTATGTAGTGTATTGTTGGAAATATGGTGGGGGCGAGAGAAAGATGTCAATTAACAACTAGTATATTCCTGTAGTTTGCATTACTTTCTTAGTCAGTACTGTTATCTGTTCCTTACAAATATTACTACACTACCCTATTGCCTTAGTTTGGACAGTGATATGGCTGTTGTCATCTTTATACATGAACTGGTTTTACCTGCAATATACACCTCTTACCTGGTATACCGTGGAGGAAATGTTTGTTAACACTAACTAACTGTTTCTACACATACTCCCAGATTCCAGGTTGATGTTGTGCACATACTTGTCCATCTCTTTTTGCACAGACTCTGGCCATGTCTTGACCACATGCAGGTGAACCAGGACATATCTAGACTATTGCCCTCTTCAACCTTTACTGACTTACAACACTCTTATACAGGATTTCTACACAGTAATACTATGTAGCACAGTGTGGGTGACAGTGATCAGCGATACCTTATTATTCAGAGCAACTGCAACACTAAAAATTCCATACAATACCAGAGTAAACAGTACCAGTACAGGGTATCAAGCTTTTATTTCTTGGCACAGTATTTGTATCCAATGTACCTGTGGGAGCAATGTTTGTTAGCACTACCTGAACGTTGCCACACAAAGTACCAGATTTCACATTAGTATTATGCACATACATCTCACTCTGTTACTGTACACACTCTGGTCACAGCTTGATAACATGGGGGTGTAGATAGGACATACTTGGCTTATTACTCTCATAACAGTTTTGGGAGTTGCTAGAGTGACAGGTTTGTTCTCATAGATGTGTGACAATTAGTTGTATTTCCTGTTTGCTGCCTAAACATCTGGGAGCATCCCACTGACTTCCCCAAGGGGACAAGGTGGTAGGCAGCAGATATGGGCCCATATACTGGACATTCTGGACTTATCTGTACAGTTGTGGGGTATGGTTCTGTATGCAGCCTACTTCCACTACCAGGTTTTGGCAGACCATGGCTGTGTCTGCCAAAACTAAAACACTGTCCATCACAGTTGTGTGTGCTATATAGATATTGCTGTATATCTTCTATCTGCTTTCTGTCTTATAATTCTCCTGTGGTTTTACATTCTGACTTTGTATTACAACACTCTTATATAGGATTTCCTAGACAGTTATATTATGTAGCACAGCGTGGATGACAGTGATGAGTAATACCTTATTATTCAGAGCAACTGCATCAGTCTAATGCCATACAATACCAAAGTAAACAGTATCAATACAGGGTATCATTCTTTTATTTCTTGGCACAGTGTTCGTATCCAACAGACCTGTGGGAGCAATGTTTGTTAGCAGTACCTGAATGTTGCCACACACAGTACCAGATTCCACATTACTATTATGCACATACATCTCATTATGTTACTGTACACACTCTTGTCACAGCTTGACAACATGGGGGTATAAATGGGACATAAGTGGCTTATTTCTCTCATAAGATTTTGGGGAGTTGCTGGTGTGCCAACTTTGTTCTCATAGATGTGTGACAATCAGTTGTTTGCTGCCTATACATCTGGGATCATCCCACTGATTTCCCAGGGGGGCAGGGTGACAGGCAGCAGATATGGGACAATTTACTGGACATTATGGACATATCCGTACAGCTGTGGTGTATCATTCTGTATACAGACTGCTACCAGTCCCAGGATTCAAACCATGGCTGTGTGTGCTAAAAATACAACAGTTCATATCTCTGTTGCATGTGTTATTTGGATTTTGTTGTCTGCCTTTTCACTGTTTTCTGTCTATGTGTCTCTCAGTTGTACTAAGTGACCTCTGGGGATTACACCAGTCATATACAGACATTCCTACACATTCTATTTATGTTGCACAGTGTGGGTAACATTACTTAATACAACAGTACTATTATGTGATTGCAAATCTACATTACCATGTGATACCAGAGTATACACATGCAGTCCAGCAGTTAGACCTTTATTGTCAGGCTATTATGCTTTTATTTACATACAAACTATATGAGACTCTTTCTGCCATATTCTCCGGTGTATGCAGTACTTGCCTTAAATTAAACAATACAGGTATTATACTGGCAATTCATTTACTAATACTTTTAGATTTATTTCCTATGACAGTACATGCAAGAGTATTACTAACATGCCTCGTGTAACAACCTCTCTAGGTGACACTCATGGGCCTCCTGGTTCGTGGCCCACTCACTTGCCACTGTGAAGGACATAAGAGGAATATTTAGCCATACCTATCCATAATATACATGAGCTGGTTATTATTAAACAGGTAGTGGAGTGATACTTACACACAACTGGGACCTCCCCTGTCCTCCTAGCCTCTTGGATCCACTGATCTAAGAGATCCCCCTTTCGCCACTTCAAGTTGGCATAGTGATGCCTGACCTGCTCACCAGTTCGGGGTATGCCAGTGGCACTGGTGAGGTCACGGCCGAGATGGTCCCAGGCTTCCAACTTATACTGGGAACACTGGTACTGGCCCTGCAGCAGTCTCTTCTCACGGTCTTTGAAAAGGAGTCCTGCCATGACTCTGGACTCCTGGGTGACCCAACTCTGTGCCCGAAAGCGCACTCCCTCACCCCTTTCTGACATAGTGCCTGCAAGGGGAAGCTACAACCAGCTATGAAATGTATTCCCGCCTGTTGGGTTTAAGCAGGGTCAAATTCCCACACTTTGCCATGATTGGCCAGTTTTGAAAAGGCTAAGCTATGGGCAAACTTGCTTACTTAAGGTTGCATTGTTTAAAGAGGTATACCAGTGGGCACATTGAGTTAGCTGGCCTACACATTGCTTACACCTCCTAAGTTGGCCTGTGCAATGCTTAGCATTGCTTAAAATTGACTTTGCATTATATTTGCTTTTTGGCATTGATTTATTATTCATTACATCTTACATATACATATATATCATCATCATCATCTTCTTTTGGCTGTTCCCGTTAGGGGTCGCCATAGCGGATCATCTGTTTCCATTTCTTCCTGTCCTCTGCATCATGCTCTTTCACAACAACGGCCTTCATGTTCTCTCTCACCACATCCATAAACCTTATCTTAGGCCTTCCTCTTTTCCTCTTACCTGGCAGCTCCATCCTTAGCATCTTTTTCCCAATATACCCAGCATCCCTCCTCAGCACATGTCCAAACCAACACAATCTCGCCTCTCTTGCTTTGTCTCCGAACTGCCCAACCTGAGCTGACCCTCTAATATACTGATTCCTAATCCTGTCCATCCTAGTCACACCCAGTGCAAATCTTAACATCTTTAACTCTGCCACATCCAGCTCTGACTCCTGCCTTTTCGTCAATGCTACCGTCTCCAAACCATATAACATAGCTGGTCTCACTACCCTCTTGTAGGCCTTCCCTTTCACTCTTACTGGTACCCGTCTGTCACAAATCACTCCTGACACTCTTCTTCACCCATTCCACCCTGCCTGTATTCTCTTCTTCACCTCTCTTCCACATTCACCATTACTCTAAACTGTTGATCCCAAGTACTTAAACTCATTCACCTTTACCAGCTCAACTCCCTGCATCCTCACCATTCCTCTACCCTCCCTCTCATTTACACACAAATATTCTGTTTTAGCCCTGCTGACCTTCATTCCTCTCCTCTCTAAAGTATATCTCCACCTCTCCAGGGTCTCCTCAACCTGGTCCCTACTCTCACTACATATCACAATGTCATCTGCAAACATCATAGTCCATGGGGCCTCCTGTCTAATTTCATCTGTCAACCTGTCCATCACCACTGCAAATAAGAAAGGGCTCAGAGCTGATCCCTGATGTAATCCCACCTCCACCTTAAACATATCTGTCACTCCCACTGCAGTCCTCACCAATGTCACACTACCCTTGAACATATCCTGTACAACTCTTACATACTTTTCTGCCACTCCCGACTTCCTCATACAATACCACAACTCCTCTCTAGGCACCCTGTCATATGCTTTCTCTATGTCCACAAAGACACAATGCAACTCCTTCTGACCTTCTCTGTATTTCTCCAACAACACTCTCAGAGCAAATATTGCATCTGTAGTGCTCTTTCCTGGCATGAAACCATACTGCTGATCACTAATCATCACCTCCCTTCTTAACCTAGCTTCCACTACTCTTTCCCATAACGTCAAGCTGTGACTGATCAGTTTCATCCCTCTGTAGTTACTGCAGCTCTGCACATCACCCTTATTCTTAAAGATAGGTACCAAAACACTTTTTCTCCACTCCTCAGGCATCCTCTGACTTTCCAAAATTTCATTAAACAATCTGGTTAAAAATTCCACTGCCATTTCTCATAAGCATCTCCATGCTTCCACTGGTATGTCATCTGGGCCAACAGCCTTTCCAGTCTTCATCATCTTCATAGCTGTCCTTACTTCCTCCTTGCTAATCTGCTTCACTTCCTGATTCACTATCCCCACATCATCAAATCTTCGCTCTCTCTCTCTCATTCTCTTCATTCATCAGCCCTTCAAAATATTATTTTCATCTACTCAACACACTCTCCTCACTTGTGAGTACGTTTCCCTCACTGTCCTTTATCACCCTTACCTGTTGCACATCTTTCACAGCTCTGTCCCTCTGTCTAGCCAATTGGTACAAGTCCTTTTCTCCCTCTTTAGTGTCCAGTCTCTCATACAACTCTCCATATGCCTTATTCTTAGCCTTTGCCACCTTTCTCTTTGCCATGCACCTCATCTCCTTATACTCATGTCTACTTTCTTCATCTCTTTGACAATCCCACTTCTTCTTCACCAGCCTCTTCCTCTGTATACTCATTCCACCACCATGTCTCCTTGTCCTCCTTCCTCTGTCCAGATGTCACACCAAGCACCTTCCTAGCAGTCTCCCTTACTAGCTCTGCTGTAGTTACCCAGCTATTCGGTAACTCTTCATTGCCTCCCAGTGCCTGTCTTAACTCTTCACTGAACTCCACCTCACAATCACCATTTTTTAACTTCCACCATTTAATCCTTGGCACTGCTTTCACACTCCTCCTCCTCTTCTTGATCACCAACGTCATCCTACAGACCACCATTCTATGCTGCTTAACTACACTTTCCTCAGTAACCACTTTACAGTCTCCAATCTCCTTCAGACTGGCCCTCCTACATAGGATATAATCCACCTGTGTGCATGTTCCTCCACTCTTGTACATCACCCTATGCTCCTCCCTCTTCTTAAAATACGTATTCACCACAGACATGTCCGTCCTTTTCGCAAAATCCACAATCATCTGACCTTCTGCATTCCTCTCCTTAACACCATACCTACCCATCACTTCCTCATCCCCTCTGTTCACTTCAACAACATGCCCATTGAAGTCCGCTCCAATCACTAGTCTCTCACCCTTGGGTACACTCACCACCACTTCATCCAACTCACTCCAAAATTTTTCTTTCTCATCCATCACACACCCAACTTGTGGAGCATATGCACTAACAACATTCATCATTACACCATCAATTTCAAGCTTCATAAACATCACTCTATCAGAGACTCTCTTCACCTCCAAAACACTCTTGGCATACTGTTCTGTTAGGATAACCCCTACCCCATTTCTTCTCCCATCCACACCATGATAGAACAATTTGAACCTGCCTCCTATACACTTGGCCTTACTTTCCTTCCATCTGGTCTCTTGCACGCACAATATATCAACCTTCCTTCTCTCCATCATATCAGCTAGCTCTCTCCCTATACCAGTCATACTGCCAACATTCAAAGTTCCTACTCTCAGTACTACACTTCTAACCTTTCTCCTCTCTTCCTGCCTTCAGACATGCCTTTCCCCTCCTCTTCTTCTTCGGCCAACAGTAGCCCAATTTCCGCCAGCACCCTGTTGGGTAACAGTACTGGTGGCGGTTGTTGTTAAACCGGGCCTCGACCGATCCAGTATGTAAATATGAAATGTTCTCCGCATCAGTAATTTTGGCAGAGGTTTTACACCGGATGCCCTTCCTGATGCAACCCACCCCATTTATCTGGGCTTGGGACTGGCACAAAGAAATGCTCTGGCTTGTGCATCCCCAGTGGCTGGGTTACATACACACACACACACACACACACATATATATATATATATATATATATATATATATATATATATATGTGTGTGTGTGTGTGTGTGTGTGTGTGTGTCTGGTAACCATGATTCATGTGTACGTACACTGTATGGGGTCCTTGTGTTTAGTAGGGGACTTCAACACTCTATTACATTTGCACCTCACATCTGGCCTTACTTCAGTACTCCATTTCACATATTTATGTTATGTAGTAGGTTATAGACCATACGAATGTATACTGGTTCCTTTCATATGTTAAGTTTGATTTTACTATAGTGAGGGTTTGTTCTGTGATACCTCACTCTTATGTACTGCTGTGATGGCTTGATGGTTAACTACTGTGACTATAGTGTATGGGGTCCTGGGTTCAAGACCTGCAAGGCTGTTCACTTTGTTGCTGGGCAGAACAGTGGCTGCTGGATACAGAGTGATTAAGGCACTTGTAAGTGGGTTTGTATGAGGGTAAGCAATGCTAACCTACTGTTAAATATGCTTACAGAGCGTTAGCTTCAATATCGCTTAACCTCTGTGCTCATTGCTTACCCCCATGCAAATTGGCTTAAACCCACTTAATAGTGCTTACTCCTGCTTACCACTGCACTAATTTAGACAGTAATGTCTAATGGGTCTTGGGAAGGTGGGGGATTTGGAAGCTGTATGAAGTTTTCATTCATTACACATTTTACCTTCCATTTGTATCCCTGAATCCTGTGTACATATGCTGTATGGGGCACATGTGATTATCTGTGAACTTTGCAACATTATGACACTGATACCTCACATCTGCATTTAATGCAGTACTCCAGTCACAAATATATGTTATTTAGTAGGTTATACAACTAAAAATATTGATCATAAAGTGATTTGACATGGAAAATGGAATGTGCTGCAGTGGGACTCGAACCAGGAATGACTGCTTGTAAGGCAAATGCTCTGCTCACTACACTATTGCTATATTGCTTAATTTGCATACATCTTGCTTTTTATCCTCTTCTGCCATTTAAGCTGCATTAACCGTAGCTAAGCGATGGGCAAACCCGCACACCTATGGTTAAATTTAATCTGTTTCATAAAAAAATAAAGTATCTTTATATTTTTTTGTGTTAACTGTTGCTCTTGTACATGTGGGGAGATGTTGCTGGGGGTATGCATACACCTATGAGCGGTCTTGCTCATTCTTTTAGGACTTTCTGCTGTCCTTCATTGCAGGGGCGTGTATATTCTGAGAGATCTTCTCTCAGACACGCCCCCTGCACTCTTACACACTCCGTGTAAGATTAGGAGCTCAAGCAGCGCGCCTTCATTAATATGTATGGCACGCTGCCATCCTGCTCCTAAATGGCCACTTCCGTGCATGACTAAGCTAGTCCTGTATGGAAGAATAGTAAATCTGGGAGATTGTCTGTCCATGCAATCTCGCAGAACAAGCTTGCTCTTAAGGAAACATGTCTGCCTATCGGAATGTGTTTGTGTTGGTTTACACAGTTTCCTGGCTGGCAACACAGTTTATTGAATCCCCCCAAAATATTTAAACACTGTTACTTTATAAACACACAATTAAGAGAACATATTTTTCTAAGGGTAATTAGGGTTTTCAAAAAAATATCAATTAATAAATTATAAATCAGCAGTAGCTCTGGAAAAGATGATACGACAGGCATGCTTCACAACTCTGCTAAGCCTACATAGATTAATAATCAAAGTCAAGATATGAAGCAGATCAAGCCATTGATTAGTAATCAAAGTCAAGATATCAAGTACACTAAAACAAATACAATCTATTCAGATTCTAATCAGTAATAGAAAAGTAACAGATATCTGGATATTTAAAAGATGCTATGAAATTATTAATAACCAAGATAAAGAGGTACTGGACAAAAAAAAATCTTGAAACTCATTTTAACATGGGATATCTGTGATAATATGTTGAAGGTTTGCCAATGAGCCCACCATTAATTAAGTAAATTTAGAAAAGTGAAAATATTAAATGTTTCCTAAAGTCATTCCTACTTATTGGAAGTACATACTTGAAACTCACATTTTAAAGCAAGAGAAAGGGAACCAGCATGAATAATTCAAATTCATTTAATTGATATGAGATTATTCAATCGTAAAACATGTAAAACTTTGGGAAGTCAATATGGACTCTCGAATGATGATCAAAAAAAAAAAAAAAAAGAAACAGGAGAGGAAACCCTGCCTTTATCTTTCATGGAGGGGAAGCTGCTATTATACCTTATATATATATATATATATATATATATATATATATATATATATATATATATATATATATATATATATATATATATATATATATTACTTAATCGAAAAAAGGAAAATAATAAACCTAACCCAGTCAAGCAAAAATGCTCTAAAACAAAAATATCAGAAATAACAAAAAACATGCCCCACAGCCCCTGCTAGTTACCTATATCAACTCCAAGATTGTCTTACAGTGGGGAAAGGTCAAATTCCCCGATCTCTGCTGAACTGCGATCTTGCATAAATAAAAATATAAGTATGCGCAATCATATCATTTTCAATTATACATGTTTTTTTTCAGGTCGAACAAATGAATTTCCAACCAAATGAATATTCATAATTTCATAGGTTCATAGGTATATACTAGGCTAATGACCACATGGGCCTTTATAAGCCTAGCCATGCAGCCTAACCCAACTGTAGCCCTACACAGCATGGGCATTTATTAGGCGGGCATAAGTTTCTAGAGGTTATGTGGGTGGATGCTAGTTTGGGGATTACTCTCTGCCTCTGTCTACAGAAACATGAGGGCCAGACCTGGGGTGAATTTCTGATTTCTCATACATTGGTCAAATATATGCCTAAATAGGTTTAGGGATGGTCTCTGCTTCACATGGCTGGGGAGCCAGTTCTAGAGCATGGGGATCCTCTGAGGCACATATCTGTCATGTCAACATATCCTATTTATGTTGTAAGTGAAATTTAAATCCTTGGATCTAGTGGTACTGATGCTGTTCATTTTGCAGATGTTCAAAAGGTCAATCAGAACGGGATTCAAGGATGCCTTGTACGCCAGGCACAGATCACCACTCAGTAATCTGTCAGAAACTGAGCATAGATATGCCAGCCCTCTAATACACTCTAATAAGTGATATATCAATCTATACTTCACCCTTTCTATTTTTTCTCTGTTACAATTTATGAATAAATGTATTTTCTCAATTTAGAATTTTTCTTCCTTGTCATGGAAATCACTTGTATTAGGTATTCGGTATTAATTTTTGTAACAAAGAGTCTATATTGCTAGAAAGCAGGAATATGGTATTAGAAGGGAAAGAATATAACAATTGTGACAATTGTGGTTTAGTGTACTTGGCCAAATGTGAAACTTGTCAAGCATTTTACGTTGGAAAGACGGAGCATAAATTGAGAAGAAGAATTTACGAACACATTTATGACGTACAAAATAAAAAAGAAACAAATGCCTTATACAGGCACAAACAGGAATGTAGCAATGCACAGTATTCCTTTTTTGTGTTAGAAAGAGTGGAGAAAAAAATGAAAGGGGAGGCTTATGGGAGGAAAGAATAGAATATAGAGAGCTTTGGTGGCAGGTCACACTACAGGCTAACAAGTACCCAGGACTAAATGATTTTATATCCATTGCCCCCTTTCTCAAATTGAGATCTGCAAAGTTATGACCCTTATATACCAATGTATATTTTTACACCTTTATACTTACATTTTGGTTTATTTATATTCATATTATGTTATATTCAAGTAACAAAGAAATATAGAACTTGTTAACCTTTTTGTATTTCACACCTATGTGTTTTAACTAGTACATTTTTAGCATATTTATGTATTTTAATATTCACAACTTTTAGTATAATCTAAAGATTCTATATGCTCACTATTCATTATTTATTATTCATGATTTGTAAACTATTTAAGTGCTTTTAGTATTAAAATTAATTTGACTGTAGGCAAGTTTGACTTTTGGTGAATGATTCTGTTGTTGTGTCATTCGGCTTTTCCCGGTTAGGGGTCGCCACAGCAGAACTCCGGTCTGCTAATGATTGGCAGTAGATTTTTATGTGCCAAGTTGCTAGCTCTGACGCACAACCTTCAATGAAGGTACGCCCACTCATGCATGTCTCCACACAGAAGATGCTCTAGCTGAGAATCGAACAAGACAATGTCGTACTGGGAGGCGACAACGCTACCGCAGCACCACTACTGCAGTCTAACTAGGGTTTTTATGTGTGGATAAATAATATATATTTTTTAATCAAATGGAATGGAGGAAAAAGGCCACTAGATGGTGCTATAAATGTCTTTTATGAAATTACTTTCTCAAAGAAATGTTGACACAGTAAAAACATAATTTGTATTTAGAGTTTTTTCAAACATGTACACTTTTTATATAATATATTTGTATTCTCTTATGATTTATAGTGATGACAATAAGGAAAGAAGGACTATACACATTCATACATACATTCTTAGTATAAAGTAATTTTTTTAATGGTGTTCATACTTCTTGCAATTAATTAATTATGTCATTATCAGAATTGATGGTAGTTACAGTATAAAAGGATTTGATTGAGACCTGTACCCACATCTGAGGAAGTTACTTAAATGAAAATGTATTGTTTTTAACATTAATGTTGCTTGCTAAATTGTATTAAAGTTGATTTTACTGGTTCTACTGTCCGTGAGCTTCATTGTGCATTGTGTGGGTTCATTTTCTGGATTATTAATTTTTGTATGTTATTGCATCTGCCTCACTATTTACCACCTTTCAATTCATCTTGACTTGCATTATATTTCCATACTAATTGCATTATTTACCTTTCTATTTGTCTTCTATTGCCTGTTTCAATGTGCATTTTTAATTATGTGTACTGTACTGTATTGCACTGGAGCTTTTCTCCTCAGGTCTCCACTGAAAATTGACTTTTTTGCTCAATTGGACCAGCCCAGTTAACAAATGTCAAATAAATAAATAACTACATAACTGAATAAATAAATAAATAAATAAATAAATAAATAAATAAATATAGGGCTTTAAGGCGATCTGTATAGGATAATGTAATTATACCCTGGATTCTCCTGGTAAAGAACCATTGTGTGCATTCCAACCATTGCATGTTTCTGGTCAAGTGTATGCTAAAAGGGGCATTATACTCAATAATATGTCTGCTTAGGGCCAAATACAGTGTCTTTACAATTCCCTTGGACCTGAATGCCATGCCCTTACTTACTGGGAAACATAGAATTATTTTCTTACTGCCTTGGCCACATGTTGGTCAAAGGCCACATTACTGTCTATATATGATCCCAGATCCCTGAGTACTGGGAAAACAATTAGGGGTGTCTTACAGATGGAGTAATTAGCTTGGGTGGCCATTTTCTCAAAAGGTACTATAATACATTTCTTGGCATTGAGTTTTAATCAGTGGCATTGGCACCAGCCATTTGTCTGTAATTCTCTTGTAAGATATTTGTGTTGTGGGGGAATCTATGATAGCTACCAGTTTGCAGTCATGTGCAAACCTGGTGAGCCAAAGGGCCTTGACACTTTCCTTTACCTCTGAGAACTAGATGCCAAACAGGAGTGGTTCCATCATGGAGCTCTGAGGTACCCTGCTGGTGACTGGTGTCTTAGTGGAGGTGGTCTCACCAATCCTGACTTCCTGGGCCTGCTGTGAGCTATTTGGCAGTCCAGGTGAGATTGTCACCATTTCCTAAGTGGAGTATTGCACTGAATGCCTTAGCCAGGTCTAGATAGGTGGGTTGCACCATTTTCCTCCCATCCATTGCCTTGGTGACCTTCTCAAAGAAGTCCATTGGGTTTAGTAGGCTTGACCTTCCCAACTCGAAGATTGCCTAACAATCACATCTATATCTATATCTAGATCTACATTTATATCTATATTTATGTATATCTACAGATAGATATAGATATAGATGTAGATATATAAAATATTTATTTTTTAGTTCATCTTGAAAGACAACACCTTCTTAATTTTGTGAAACTTATGCTTGGAAGTTTTTAGACTGAGCATTTCTTTCTCCAGTTCATTTGGGAAGTATTTAATAAAGATACTGCACATGGCTAAATATATAATATAATGTGAATGTTGATTTTATAAGATTGTAAAATGCTACCAGAGTTTTGGTTAAACTGTAATTATTTGCTCAAATTCTGGGAAATTTAGTGGCAAGGTAGTGGTGAGGGAAGAGTGACCTCCGGTGCGTGTGTGTGTGTGTGTGTGTGTGTGTGTGTGTGTGTGTGTGTGTGAGAGTGAGAGAGAAAGAGACTGCTTCTGCCTGAGTGTTTATAGGGGATAGGGAAATTAGGTTTGTGTGTGTGTGTGATTGTGTTTATGGGTAAATGGATGAGTGTGTCTATAAGTGAGATCAGGTGAAAAGGTGCTGTGTATCTATGTGTTTGTGTGTGTGTATGCAGGAACAAATACGTGGATGCGGATGTCTGGGGGGGGGCTGTCATACCATCACACTCCGCAATACTAATGAGCAAATCCTACAATATTGGGGGCAATATTAGACACCAGGGATACTATTGTGCCATAAAAACAATTAAAAAGTTAATAGAACAAGTTTTGCAGCACAAAAATTGTGCTGTGGGAGAAACACTAGATGTCAGAGACACTGTTTATATCATACCCTAAAACACTTAAAAAGCTTATAGAACAAGTTTTGCAACACAAAAGCTATAGGATATGGGGAGCACTGGACACCAGGAATGTTCATTATATCATGCTCTAAAGGCACTTAAAAAGTAAGCTACTAGAACCAGTTTTGCAGCATGAAAGATGTGGGGAGTAGGAAAACTAGATACCAGGGTTACTCTTTATTTGTACTCTAAAGGCATTTAAAAAACTAAAAGAACAAGCTTTGGAGCTCAAAAGACATGGAGCTATGGAACACTTGGCACAAGGGATACTATTTAAATTCTGCCTTAAGATTTAAACCCTTTACCCTCACTGCTTACAAGCAGCTCTTTAGCACAGTTAGTCATCTGTATTATTCTAGATACCAGGGCTACGCTTGCATATTACCTTAAGTCTTTGAAAAAAAAACAATAAAAACAAGTTAAAGTAAAAGGGGGAACATTTTCAAATCCTGTGGCATCAGCACACAACCCAGCTCCTTAGTAGACTGTTATCCTCTGCACCACCACTAGATGCCAGGATGTACTTACATATTGCCTTCAGTCTTAAAAAAAAATTAAAGTGCAGATGGGGGGCTTCATACCTTGCTCCCTTGCCACAGAAAGCAAGTGGTGAAGCAAAAGCCTTAATCTTCTGCATTGCAGAGGGCTTTTGTTAAATTATATTTTAGCAACAGTTTGTGAGTTATCCAAAATATGTTATCAGGAGTAACCTGTAAAATCAGGGATAGTTGAGAGGGATGGGGTTATGTCCATGTGGGTGGGTGGGGGCATCATACCTGTATATGGCCATCCACGCTAAGGCTCTGCGACAAAGGCAGTTGGAACACTAGATAGCATTCAGTTGAAGTTTCAAACAATTACTTCAACTCACTTAAAATGTAAATAGAGCAATAGGTCAAGTAGTATGTTGCAGTTTATGAACAATGAGAAGAGCAAAACTCTAATGTCTGGCATTATTGACTAATTGTAAGGATCTGTGATTTATGAAGGTAAGGACAAAAGTAAGAAGATACATCAGGGACATTCTATCAACTCAGGGACATATAAGAGGTATGCCAGTGTGTGTGTGTGTGTGTGTGTGTGTGTGTGTGTGTGTGTGTGTGTGTGTGTGTGTGTGTGTGTGTGTGTGTGTGTGTGTTTGGGAAAGAGAATGGTCTGCCTGAGGTATTTACTGCAGGAAAATGCTGACTTACACTTATGATAATTATGACTTATTCAGACACTTGCAAATTTGTTGATAATGAAGTACCTTCCTTATTGCAGCTTGCTTGTCTCTGAATCATATTTTCCATGATCCCGAAAACAGTCCCTTTTGCCCACATCTCTTACTGTCTATAGTGGCATTCTTTCTCAGTCCCAGAGCTAGTCTTATTTAATGTTCCAACTCACTCATGCAAGAGTAAAGATCATTTACCAGTTTGCTGGTGTCTATTTGGTGTTACAAACAAAACTATAAGCAAAAACTGAGAAAAATGTTATAAGCCTTCTTTTTCTGAAATTTTGGATAACGTCACTTTTGTTTATGACCATGACATTAACACTATTAAAATGATAAAAAGTATACCTCTGTTAATTGCAAATACTGTTTTAAATTGTTCTTATTATTAAATAAGTGTAAAGATATGTCTCTATGATTACACATTTTTGTAATAATTTTGGATGCATTCTAGATGGCTATTTTATTCCTTCAAATATCATCACACTACTTTTTTTCTATAACTTTTTGAAAACAATGGCACACATTGTGTGTGTTTGTGTGTGTGTGTGTGTGTGTGTGTGTGTGTGTGTGTGTGTGTGTGTGTATGTGTGTACATATATTTGTATATGTATATATATTGGTCTACCTGATAATATCGAAAGCCGACCGCTGAAGACGGATTCATTGAGATGACATCCATGAAAACCTGCTTCATCGACAGACCGTATATATGAAATCCTTCCCAGGGTAAGTAACCTGTTGGCCGTGAAGATGAACTTTGCCCTTTTCCAAACTGTAGTGCAATCTTGGAGTTGGCATATTTAATTAGGGGGGTGGGTTTTGAGTCTTCCGGTGTTGGCTTTGTGTGTTTGGTTGACTTAGTACTTACCCTGGGAAGGATTTTGTTCATCCAGTCTGTCGATGAAGTGGGTTTTTGTGAATGTCATCTCGATGAATCTCTCTTCGATGATGTCGGCTTTTGGTATTATCAAATATGTGTGTGTGTGTGTGTGTGTGTGTGTGTGTGTGTGTGTGTGTCCATAGATATCAATATATCTGTATCTATCTAGCTGTGTAGATAGATATATAGTTTACAAGTTATGTTAGACATAGTTATGTGTGATACTTTGTTAATACAGATAATATAGCAGTTAGTTTAATTTTTTGTTGCTTCATTTTGTTTGAATTATAAATAATATAATTTTTAAATAAAAAAATCTCAGATTAGTATAGCACCTACCTTTCCATTTTAGAAGCAAACTTTAGTTATTTGCAGCATATAAGTTTCAGCCATCATTCTCCATTAAATTGCATGTACTTTTCATACTTTCAGTTCTTCTATTTAATCCAGTATTAAGCTTGGTTTTACAGGGCAGCATAGTAGGATCATAGGATCTTAGGAAGTTACTATGCTAATGGCCCGAGGGTCCTTACAAACCTAGCCAAATGTGCCCTTGTTACCACGATCAGCACCTATTGCACCTATTGCCCCTGTCCAAGAGAGGCAGAGGTGGAACTGCCAGGGTGATTTTATGGTTATCCATCTAATCATCCAGATTGCGTTTGAAGAGGCCAATGAACTTCTCTGTTTGTCATGAAGTGGGAGTCTATTCCAAAGGTGTGGTAACTTCTGGGAGACAAATCTGTCCCTCCAGCAGGTTCTATTGATGTCACATACCAGGTTTAGGTTCTTAGAGTGAGCAACCCATGTGTAATTTGACTTGCAGATGTGTAGCATTTCCAATAAAGCAGGGTCAGAGATCGCATTATATGCAAGGCAGAGATCACTTCTGAGTAGTCTATATAAAACAGAATAAAATGACAGTGATCACTGGAAAACCTGGTTTCAGAAACCTAAAAGTAAAGAACTGCAAATTGATACATCTCTTCATCTTGCCTGAGACACTGTCATAGAGTTACCTGTCCTTAGCCTACTTATTCCTCTGTGTTTATTATTATTATGGTCAGCCTACTGGCAGAAACATTTCTGACTTCAGTCCTGCTTCCAGCATATGATGCCATCCTACCTCTGGTGCTCATTGTGACATGGGACAAGTTCCATCTCAGTCATTTACCAGACAGGATACCATAATCAAGCAGATCATTAGAAGTTATTAAATGTTCCATTTTAGTGACAAGTACTGGCAGTATCCCTTGCTAGGCAGTTTCCTGATCCCATGAATATAGGTATTAAATTACATCTCAGCAGCTGAGGAGTGGAGCAGCTCAGGGATAGTTATCACACTGTGACCATCTTTGGTAACTGCAAGACTGATTGATGGTGAATTAATGCTTAAACTTACTTCACATGGTCACAACTGACCAGAATTCTGGCATGTGATGAGTCTCTAAAATACCTATCCACACTTCTGTGTAAGATATGGTCAAGTGATTCCACCTCTTGCAAATAAGCAATTCCATAAAATCTCTACTTTTTAACAGGAATTCAATCATAAACCATGTGCTAAATGTGAGGAGGCTAAGCATTATTGTTTCTATTTTTCATATGACAATCTCAGCAGGTCTCCAAGCTGTTAATTGAACTTGGGTTTTCTGTGTCTTAGTCAAGGCTTTCTTTGTCTATGTGAATAGACCTGGATGCATGCCTTTGTAATGGAATTAAACCATAAAGCTAGAGAATGTGTATTTGTAGAGCTGCATACTTTATTCCTAGATGATAGAAATGTCTGTGGCCTAGAAATCAGTGAGAATCTGAGGAGTGGAGCAGCTCTGTTACTGTGTTACTAAGTTAACTAGTATGCAAATAAAAGAACTCACCCAAGATCTGGATATGTGTAAATCCAAACCCTCCTGAAAATAAGCAAAGCAAGTAAGTTGGAGCACAACATAATGTGAAAAATGCATCAAGATATGTAGAAGGAAAAGGGACTATCATTGTGTTTGGTACAGATGAAAGAGTTATAAATAAATATGTTCAGTTAAGCAGATGCCATACTGCTCAGGATGGAGTTTACTGAAAGAAAATGAACTCTACACAAAAAAATTAAGAATGCAGAAACTGTGGACTTTTTAATCATTTTTCTAAAATGTAAATTAATAAATTGAGATGGGACAGGGATTTTTTTTGCAACTGATTGATGCAGACAAAACTGCTCACAGTTCACTGACACAAACAGTTATTTTTTGCATCATAATTGTTCATGAGCACAATTGATGTGGGTGTTATGCATAATGTTTCTCCTGAACTGCCACATGCACAGCAATTATGAACTTAAAGGAAAAAAAAAACATTGGACTAAAAATGTATGTCTTACTCTTGCAATAAACATGTTGACTATCAGCTCATTGAGAAGAACCTGTTAACAGAATCATCTTGATAGCTTGCCCAAAACTCAATGTATTGCATTACAACATATTAGCAAATAATTGACAGTTAAAGAAATTACACAAATAAGCATTTTTAAGAGATAAGATCCTACCTTTGCATCCTCATGCAAGGTAGTGTATTCCTCATACTTCTGCTCCTTACATATACAAAACTCTGAAAATGCACTATCAAGGGAAAATGGAAACGGTTTAATACCTACATAATCACATCTGATCTCTATACTGGCATCTACACCTCCTTATTCATGACAGCACATACTGAAATGAATCTTGAGAAGATTGCTTACTTAAGGAAGTTCATTTTCTAAGCTTGACAATGCTTGGTGTCCATGCTACTGAAATACTATGCTTTGGTTCACCACCAGCGTCATTACAAGCCTGTACTTTTTGCTGTTTTGCACTTGATTTTTCAGAATTACTAAGTGATATCTTCTAGTTCTGCTCAGTTTCTTCATATTGAAGTGTTTAGTCTGCCTTATAGCTGCACTTTATTTGGTTATTTTGGTGGTCTAGTTTAGAAAACGTTGGTTTGCACTCTAAAGACAGCTGAAGGAAAGCACGTAATTTATGTGAATGCAGCCACTTAAAGAACCCAAAAGACTGTTTTTTGTAACTAACCAGAGGTGTATTTGATTTTTTTTCAATTTTATTTGCTTGTATAAAGTTGTTGTTGTTTTTGCACAATATTTGATATCATACAGAAGCAGTTAAATGTGCCATGTATAGACACAGGTACTTCAAATATCAGTTTTCCTTAAAAAAGAGCAATCTCCAAACTATATTAAGCTCTTAGCTGTATGAAAATGCCTGGTCAGTGTGCAGAGAAGCATTGCTCCATGAGTTTACACTTAGTGAAATTTTGATTCATATGGCACCTAAGCAAGTCAGTCATACCCTCTCAGGGTACTATTATCCTTGCAGCCAATGAAGTAAACATCTGGAACCATGAGTTTTTACATTTCTTCTATATCTGCTTTCAGCTTGGTGGAAATGGGCATCCTAAAACAGCTTAGCCATTGTGTCATGTTTACTGACATCTACCTAATCCTTGAGCAATCTGACACTGTGTATGAGCAATGTAATTATACACTGTTGTTGGGGTCTACATGTACTAAACCAGTTGTCAGCAACACACAACACCACACTTTACCTACCACACACACACATTACAGACCAAAGACATAGATCCACATATGCTGATGGTCTTAAAGTTAATCTATCTAAATCTCAAAAGGCATCCTAGATACAACTATTGCAATACATACCCTCAGCATCCTTACAAATATTCAACTCAAGCAGCACCTACCATGAAACATGCACCTATAACTCATGGTGTCTAAAATCAAAAGGCCATAAGGCAAACCACCACACAGCTCAAAATCCTAGTCAGAGGATACTGCATTGTATGACACACTGATGTGCCCCTCATCAGGCTGAAGAAGGAGAAGGTCACAGTCAGCTGCCTATGGGGGGCAGGATTTGTCATATAATGTACACATTCAAGCCCTTGCTCCACAAGTATGCATATGACATAGTCATAGTACAAGTGGGAGGAAATGTCCTGAGATGTACCTCCCTATACTATATGAAAAAAGACATGATAGAGGTCTCAGAATATGTGTCTGAGCAAGTATGAGCCTAGCCCTGAGCAGCATTTTACTTTCACCTACAATGATGCCACAATATGAACAAAAAGTGACTGACATCAACAATTGGCTTAGCTTCTTGTGTCATTTCATGTGGGTACTATATATATATATATATATATATATATATATATATATATATATATATATATATATGAGAGAGAGAGAAAGAGAGAGCGAGATATATATATATATATATATATATATATATATATATATATATATATATATCTGCCTGGGAAGACGTGGTAGACAGTCCACACTGCTTTGTCAGGAATGGCCTGCACTTTTCTCCTGAAGGCTTTCTTATATTGCAAAAACCTTATTCACCTCCATAACGTCTTTTTTAGGTAAAGTCAGTCTTCAAAAGCTTCCAGAATAACAAAGCAAAATTCAGATAATATGAAGGTATGCAGCTCAGTGCTAGGATATGCAACAAAAACTACACCCCCACAGGCATTCTTGACCATAGAGTGATGACAGAGACCAAGTTCAAGAATATTGAAATGCACACTATAAGTGCATGGTTTCAGTGCTTGCCACATGTTCAGACCTACTATTCTAGATAAAGACATCAGGGTCTTTGTATTTGTAAAACAAACGTTCACTTCCAGAGTCATTAGGCAGGATAATTATTTGGATCTCCTCCATAAAAATCGAGCATAAATATAACTTAATACCAAATCATAGCTAACTATGGGACCACCCTCTATATTCCCATTGGCCCATAACTCCTACCATACTAGACAGAGAACCCAAAGCATCCATTCAAACACCATTCTCATAGGGGACCTACACTACCCCTCCAATAACTGGGAAACTTATACATCCCCAAGATCAGTTAAAACATATTTACAATATTCACAAGCCCCACATTTACCCGTTCCTTTATTAGCTATTCTATGAATAGTAGGATGCTCCAACAAAAATTTCAAATTCAAGTCTGTTTTGTAAACAAATTGGAAATTTTTGTTGGAGCATCCTACTATTCTTAGAATAGTTAATAAAGGAACGGGTAAATGTGGAGCTTGTGAATATTGTAAATATGTTTTAACTGATCCCGTTGTGGAGTTAGGTAACACAGGGTATCTATTATATTTAAAACCAGGCACTTGTAACACCAAGGGGGTGATTTATTTAGCCTTGTGTCAGGGATGTAAGTACTATTGTATAGGAAAGACAGAGAGGGTATTTCGTAGACATATCTACGAACATTTATATGCAATAAGGAAGGGGGATGATAACAATGCCCTTAGTCGACATTTAAAAACAAGTCCACATTGTACCAGCTTCCTTTTTGGGATTTGTGAAGTTGTGGGTCAAGATCTCAGGGGGGTAACTGGAAAAACAAACTTGAGATGAAGGAAATAATGTGGCAAATTAGAACTAGCAAATTTTGGTCCTGGGTTGAATGAAATGTTTAGTATAATGCCATTTTTAAAAAAGCATGCAGAGAAATTATAGCACACATATTTAATAGTTTTTCTAGATATGTCATTTTAGTATTTTTTAATATTTGTCTTTTAATGAATAATGCCATTTGATTGGTGGGTTATGCTATTTAAACAGAGGAATTACGTATTTTAAACTGTTCTGTGGAAGTCATGCTTGACATGATGAAAGTGCTTAACTGTATTCTGTGTTGAATAAATCGAATTAATTTGTGGTTGGAAATTCCTGGACTGTGTTTTGCTTCATTACGATGTGTGTCCTGGTGTTACAAGTTTATTTTTGGGCACTTTACACACTGGGTTGTTTTGGAGTAAATCTCTCAATGTTGCAGCACAAGAAATCTGGAAAAAGCAGAATTTATTTGGGGGGGGGGTAAAGGACCAAAACCCGGGACACATTTTAAATATTGCTTGTATAATCTTAGAAAGTTGCTAAAATAAAGTGTTGTTTGTTATCATGTGTTTCCTGAAAGATAAGAAGACTGAAACTTAAAGGGCTATCATTCTTTAGTGAATTCAGTTCTCACTGATTTGCCAAAAAAACACAAATTTTAAGAGGAACAGACCAAAAGTATGAGCCAAACATTCTGTGAAAATCTGGACAGTTGAGAGCTATGGACTCAACTCCCTGAATCACAAGTGGTGGTATGGGTGGAGAATTCAGGCTCTTTTTTGAGCCTGAGTAACACTAACCACCAGGTATACCTAACCGGGTCATTTTACACACACACACACACACACACACACACACGAGCAGCATAACTCCTGCAAATAAAAGAACAAAACTCTACTTACTGGCATAACTCTGACTCTGGCAGCACCAACAGAACAGCGGCAGCATAACTCCTGTAACACAGAGCAATAAGAGAACAAGAACAGCTAGTTTAGTTAGTTTAACTTCCACATGTGAATCCATGTTAGCGTGAAAACTACACCATTGATTTTTCCTGACAAGTATTGCAACTCCCCCTGGCTCTATGGTTCCGGCACCCACGGTTTGTGGCTACTTCTACTATTAATGTCTGTAAAATTTCTAGATTTGTATGACCCACTGCAATACCTGAAAGGTGGAAAGATTTAATTCCTTGTTATCACAGCAAAGTCTGATAATCTAGCCTCTATACAGGATAACATGTAAAGGAAATATTCCATTGATTTGCAATGTCATACAGAAAGCATTCATTGAGTCAAGAAAAAAATCCAGTAGTGCTTATAATATTGTAAACAATACTTCCACCTTAAGGAAAAGGAAATGTATGAAGTGGAAGTACCATCTTAAGAGCACCACTTATAAGTTAAACCTGACTGTGGGATGCACATGGTTTGTTCTGCTGTTGCAGTTGCTGCGATAAAAGTAAACAGTAGAGACAAATTCAGACTAATTACTGTATTTGGTAAAAATATATATGTAGCAGGTCTTGGTAGACTTGAGAGAACCTGCACACTGCAGTTGCCATCATTTCATTTCAATAGCATTCGTTTGCTATAGTCATGTTCTCGTCCCAATATTTTAAGTGATACCACCCTAGGACTCACTCCAAGGCTGTCTAATGTGCTCTTTAATGTTTTTTGGAATAGTGTGCAACTTATTAAAATATAAATAGTTTTCATTTCTTCTAATTTCTCAGTTACATTCTCAGATAACATCAATTTCGAAGGAAAAAATTGCCATATTAGGCTATGAAGCAATACAGTACAGAGTCGATTATCCAAACATCAATTATCAGAAATGTCAATTATTCGAAGGCAGCCTTCCAAAGTTTTTGGGTAGAAAAAATCATAAACTCTGACTATGTAAACATTGTACATATTCGTTTGTGCATGTTTTTTGAGCTTATAGCCCGCTCGTATGTGAAAAATATTCTTTATTGTCCACTGGAACCACTGAATGGTTGAAAAGCATGTAAAAAAAACGAGTTTTGCAGCTTTTAATGCGGTTCATGTATGTTTGATTATCTGAACCACTCTAGGTCCCAATTAGTTCACATAATTGACTCCCTACAGTATTTACATTTATTAGAACCTTAGTAATATGGCTAAAAACTTAGTCTTGTAAAAGGATATATATTTGCAAAATGACTACTTTTTATATAACACATTAATTGATTAATTAATGCAGATTCAGGACATTGAATAATAGCATTACCTAAAAGAGTTTGTTTTAATGACTAAAATCTGTTTCCAGGTTAAGTCTGCATATGATGTGTTTCAGTGGGTGTATGTAAGGAACTGTTTTTATTGGCCTTATGACTGATGGAATTATGCTAATTCATTAATTAATGTTTTACTTAAAAAGGTAGTAATTAAATGATCATGCAACCTCAAAAAAGGATGAGTATTTAGACATGGTAACAAGGTGATAACACATTTAAATATGGCTTTATAGGCTAGTATGGTTGTTTTTATTTTTTTCTAAATTATAAAGTAAAAAGTTTAATTGTATTTTTACAAAAACAAAAAAAAACTCTGAAGGAAGCTAGATTTTTCTGATTCGTTATGCTGCCATTATGACCTGGTATTTAAGTGCTACCAGTCAATCATAACCCTCTTCTCTGCCATCTCTGTGGTAAACACTGCAATTTTCTTATCTTTTGCCTCTGTATGGAGTGCATGACCATTTCTGTTCTGCAGTAGGACTAAGATATGGGTGCGCATCCTTTTTACACAGGTGTGATTATGCTTCTGATACTGGAGTACAAGTGTGTATGCTTCTGATACTGGAGTACAAGTGTGTATGCTTCTGATACTGGAGTACAAGTGTGTATGCTTCTGATACTGGAGTGGTGAACAAGAGGGAAGCTCAGGCACAAGTGTACATGGCTCCAACACATCTGTGTTTATAGTAACATGATGCTTCTGACAGAAATGTGGTTACAAGAACAGGAGGATGAGATGTAGGTGAACAAGCTTCTGATACAGGTACCATGTATGGACCTGATATTCAGGTAAGGTGTACATGTTTCTAACACAGCTGTTTATAGATACAGGAGATTTAGGTACAGGAGTACATGTTGTTAACACAGGTGTGGTTATGGGAACATGAGATTCATATACAGGTATTAATGCTTCTAATACTGATGTGGATGTAAGAATAAGAAATTCAGGTACAGACATATATGCATTTGATACAAATGTAGACATAGAAACAGGACATTGAAGTAGAGGTGTACATGTTTCTCACACAGGCATGAATATGGAAACAGGAAATGCATGCATAAGTAGGTATACATGCTTCTGATACTCCTGTTGTTATAGGAAAAGGCGAATCAGATAGAGATGCACATGCTTCTCATACAAATGGGATAGAAGTAAAGCTTCAGATGCAGGCATGCATTCTGTTGACAAAGATGTGGTTATGCAAACATAAGATTCAGGTAGACGTGCCCATTTTTTGAATAAAGGTGTGGATAAAGGAAAAGGAGATAACAAGCTGCCAACACAGTTATGGTTAAACTAAGAGGAGATTTTGGCATAGTTGTGAATGTACCCAACAGATGTGATTGCAGAAGAGGAAGAGAGGAAATGTTAAAGTTCTCTATGGACTTGAAAACGCAATATCATTTGCTAGTGTCATCAGTTTAATAGCTTGCTGAGTAAAGTGAGATGTGGTAGTACATTTACAGTAAAATTGACCAGTATAGATGAATAACTAACAAATGCCAGAATTTGGGTGTTTGTCCTGTAACATGACACATTTATGTAATTCACATTAATAGTCCCGTCTTTTGGCAGAACGATGATACAGAGATGTATAACAGAACATTTGTAGTCCAAATATCCTGGATTACACCATCTCTTCCTGAAAAGGGCTAGGTAGGATACAACCTACTCCATCTTTGTTTTCTGAATGTAGCTGGATCATCAGTTATGTCCACCTCCTTATCCATAGTTTATTTTTTTAGAAATATGTTAACATTATTTTATTTCTGAAAGATATCCACCTAGTTAGATCACTATCATTGATTTTTCCACTTATAAATTGGATGTCAGTTATCACTCTTTCTGTGTTTATTGAAGAAACTTGCATTGAAATCTCTCTATACTACTGTAAGCATTACTGAAAAAAACAGTGGTAGAATCCTTAAAGACCCACCCTGTCTTTGAACAAATCTGGTTCACCATTGTTGTGAATCTGTGTTATAATTCCAGTTTCTCTGAAGTCACTTGTTATATAAACACATATTTATTTTACCTTAGTGCTTCAGTGATTTTTATATGCAGTATATTAGGTCTAAAATAATTTTCCTTTCTAAAACAGGTATACTACATTGCATTAATGTTGGGAGGGTGACCTAATGGTTAAGGTGTTTGCCTTGCAAGCACAAGGTGCAGGGTTTGAGTCTTACAAGGGATAATTGGCTAGGCTTAAAATGGCTCGCAAGGGCAGTTAGCTTAGTACTAATCTATGAACCTATTAATGTGAACTACAAGTGACTATCACAAGTATATATACAATGTGTGGACTTCTGAAGCTGAGCCAAAATAAAAAATAGAATGTGAACAGTAAGGAAATGGGGAGCAATACTAAATCTTTAATCACTTGGGGACTGCGGTCACTTAACTGTTTGTTGCTTTGTAGTATCCTAAAGCAAGACATTTTTCTGAGGCTATCCTATGCTTGGATGAGTGCAGTAACAGTGAGCTGCCTTTTTATTAATTTATTCATTGTGCTATGTAAAATGTACATAAACTTGCATGGTGTAGGACTGCCATTGTGCAGTATATATGATTAAGGAGGTGTTGGGGGCTAAACACCCTAAAAGGGATGGTGCAGCAGGCCTGCAAAATATTTTTTTCTTTACTTTTTTATGGTAAGCTTGAATTATATTTTATGGTTTATAAATAGCTGAGACCACCATGCATACTACACAGATTCACATTAATAAAGGTGAATCTTTTTGTGATATTGTGAGGTTTCTATTACTCTGATTCAATATAGCATAGCCTAATCTTTGCCTGTAGATCATTTGTGTGCAACTGTTTCTGCAGAGTAGATGGTGTCCTACTGAATTTTGCAGGTGTAGTCTGAAGAAGCTGAAAGTCCAGTTATTTCACCATGTCCATTAGCTGTAAAATACCTTTCTTTTCAGGGTTAAGTTGAAGAGTGATGAAGAGTAAATATGCAAAAGTTGCTATCAAAATAAATATATGCATAAAGGCAAATACTAAGAAGTGAAAATAAAATGTTGTAACATTTTCTACCCCCTTCCCCCTATTCACCATCTCATTATCTGTTTATATTTCTGTATATACCATTCATAAGCCTGTAGGACAGGGTTGGATATGTCACAGAACCACATATAAAAGCAACACATAATTCATAGACAAAGGTACACAGTAAGGTAATAACTAGTATGCATTGCTACCCCATCATCTGATCAATTTACATACCACATATGCAAATGACCCCCGCCCAGATTGTAAATGATTTATAAACACAGCACCGTGTGCATATGCTCTAGTCCCCAGTGGGTAGGCTACTGGACTCCAGCTGCATACATTTAGATGATTTTTTTACCTGGCAGTGCAGTGATTCCGTACCCTGATGATATGTTGTCCAGCATACCCTGCTGAGCAGCATATCAGTAGTATAATTAAAAAAGAAACTCTTTTGCATGATAGATTAAAGCTTATCAGCAGTGGAGTTGTGTGGGTTCAGGCAATTCTGCTACTACAAGCATAATTTCCACGGGTCTAAGGGAACCCCCAAAGTCACAGATCCCTTCATTGCCATAGTATGTTAATGATTATAGATTCACTGTCATGTTTAAGGAATGAAATATTTTTAAGTATCACTCTGAGGCATGATGGCAGACCACAGTTCAACCAAGAGCAGCAACTTATCAAGGTATAATATGCCTGTGGCTCTGTCTAGCACTGCCATACTATATAGAACATCTCCCCCATCTGGTGTTCCCACTGCATAGAGTGTTTGATATGCTGCTGTTCATTGTTATGTTCTGTGTCTATGAATTTTGACAATGAAATGTGATATATTAAATATAGTGCAATATGTGCACTATGTTTGGGACAGACCAGTACACCTATACCTTTATTTGTCTATCTATCTATCTATCTATCTATCTATCTATCTATCTATCTATCTATCTATCTATCTATCTATCTATCTATCTCTCTATCTATCTATCTCTCATAAACAAGTATGCACAAACATTTCTGGACATGGTTAATGCCAGCAGCTTTGGCCAACTAGTCCAAATCCCAAGAAGTTGCTCAAACATATTGGCCCTGGTTCTCACCAATAAAGGACCCCTCTGTTCAGTACCAATAGCTACCAAATCACAGCCAGGTATGATCACCATGCAGTAACATTTACTTAAGGTCTAAGCCCCAAGTTACCTCAAAACCCATTCATCTTCAGAGACTACTCTAACTCTAGCAACTTTCTAAGTTTATAGGAGCAATATTTAAAGTCTCTATTTTTTGAGCCTTTCTCCCTCATTTTTCTGGCTTTGTCCAGATTGCTTGCACTGAGAGGTTGACAGGTATGGCCACACATTTTTAGATTTCTTAATTGTCAGGGTAATATATTAAAGTGTTTGCTTGTGTCTTTTGAGACTATGAGGACCCTTACAACTATTGTTCCCTCTTCTAAGGCAAAATCTTTTACGAATTCACTTCCCGCTGCTGTGTCTCAAGTCACCAAACACTGTTTGAAGTGCGCTTATGTTTCAGTTAATGCCTCTTCCAGAGCAGCTGCTACTAAAATGGTTATAACAAGATCTGTATGGTTATGGGCTCAAACATTACTTTTGGATGTTAAAGCTAAGATTTTAAATTATTCTTTAGACTGGGAGGTTGTTTTTGGATCATCTGCTGCTAAGGTCCTGAAAACGTGTGATGAGAGAAGAAAAATGATTCTGAGGGTTACTCAGATTTTTCAGTCTTCCTTCACCAAGATTTTTAAACGTTTTACTCCTGCCTCAGCAACCTTTTGGAAAAAGCAAAATAAGTGGACACAGCAAGCTTCTGTAAAGCAGGCATTCAAATAGTAATGGCACAGAGGCCCTTTGTGTCTATCCACTGCTTTAAGGGTATTCACAAAGTGTATAGCTCCAGTCATAGCCTATGGAAGAGTACAAGGTATTTACATTTTTCCTTTTTTAGATGACTTCTTTATCTTTGCAAAGCCTTTCTCAAAGTTTCAAAAATCTTTCACTTGGATAAGATATCTCCTACACATGCTGTGATTTTGGGAGAACATTTAAAAGTCTTGTTTGACTCCTTCTCACAGGACTGTTTTCCTGGGGTATCTCCTTGATACCTCACCTCAAAGAGCTTTATTCTGCAGAAAAAAGTCGATCTGTATAGAGATCTAGTCCTGATTTTTTTCACTCAGTCCAAGCCTTTAGCAAGGGGATTTCTCAGGATTCTAAACTTCATGGCATCCATGATTTTCATAATTCCTTTATCCAGACTCCCCACAAGAAAGATTCACTGCTACCTACTCTCTGTATGTCTCCAACATCAACAATTCCTGACATTCTAGAGTCCAGTTTTGGAATTCTTAAATAGAGAACTGTTGTGCTGGATAATCTACCAGGTCCTCCATTTTCCCTTCCAGCTCCAGCACAGTCTGTAACTATGGATGCCTTGGGGAGCTGTGTCTGTGGGAGTAAAAGTGCAGGGACTTTGAAACAAAAAAGATAGACCAAAGTGTAGAAAGATAAGAGATGTTAGCAGTAAGAAGTGCTCTCAACTCTTTTGATCATCTTTGGGTCCCAGGACCATTGCAAGTGGTTACAGACAGCACCACTGTAATGTGGTACTTAAAACAAATGGGGAGGGGTCCCAGATCTTACCCTGTATACAGTCCAGCCATGGTAGCGTTTGATATAGCAATTCAGCACAGTCTCACCCTACAGGCATCTTACATCCTTTAAGAGCAAAATATTGTGACATACAAGCTGAGAAGGACCAGGTCAGACTCTCACAAACGCAAAGTGAATCAGAGGATCTTCTAAGATTAGATCCAGCTGTGGTGAGTACCTCATGTAGATCTTTTCTCCACTACTCACAACAAAGTGGCAAAATTCTGTTCCAGGACTCCTTGCAAACAGGTATAGAAAGCAGATGCAATTTCACTTTCTCAGACAGGGTTGTTCCTGTATGCCTTTCTACCCTCCACTGATATACAGGATCATTCTGAAGATTCATAAGAACTCTTCAGAGATTATTTTCTTGACTCCCATGTGTCCCAGGCAACAGTGGTTTTCCCTTCTTTTGGAAATGACCAATGGCAATTACCATGACCTTTCTGAAATACTGGACACACACACACACACACACACACACACACACACACACACACACACACACACACACACACACACACACACACAAATTATTTGATACACCTTAACTTGAAATGACTTCAACTAACTGCCTGGTTGATAGACTTTTTAGGCACTTATTTTCTGAGGACATGCAACAGGTTTTAATGGAGACAAGGTAACCTTCTACTAGGAAATAATTTATTCATGAATGAAAAAAAAAAAAAAAAAACAATTGGTGCCAAAGACAAGGACCAGGACCCTTTAAGACTATTATTTCTCTGGCTCTACAATATTTGTGTGAGCTATTATCCCCTGGCCTTTCTTACTTCTCTGTCAAGTTTCATTTGTTAGCCATTTCAGCATGTTTGCCCTTGGAACTTCCTCTTGCAATGCATTCCCATGTTAAAATGTTTTGTAAGGGGTTATGAATACCCAGCCACCTAAAAAACAGATGGCTCCTCTTTGAGTTCTTAACTTTGTGACGGAAAAAGAACTCCTGCTCTAGTTGAACCAGCTCATTAGATAGACATGGTTCATAACATGGAAAAAAATGTTGTAAACGCTCCAACTTCTGCAAGAAGAATGTGTGAGTTGCAAGCTGTCATGGTGGGTCAATCCTGTCTCATTTTTCAGAAAGACAGGGTTTTCTTGAGCACTAATCCTTTTTACTGCCAAGTGGTATCAGAGTTTACTTTGAGTCAAACTATGCATCTCTCTGTCTTTTTTCTGATCTCAAAAATGAGGGGAAAAGGATTTTCATACTCAAGAAATCCACAGACAACTCGGAGATGTTCTTCACCAAGCTAAAATCTTTGTAAACTCGGATCACTTATTCATTTCTTATGATAATAATAAAAATAATATATATGGTGTCGAAGCAGACTATTGTCAAATGATTGTCACATGCTTTTACCTTTGATTATACCTACCACAACAATTCAATTACAAGCAGAGGAGTAAAGGCACATCATTCGGGGCCTTGACTTCATCAATGGCTTTTTGGAAAAGGTTGGACTGTAGAAGTATAGAAGCAGCAACTTTGCCCTCTGTACATAGCTTTACAAAACACAGTAAACTAGATTCATTATCCAGGCCCAGAGCAAGCTTTGCTAGGTCCATTTTACAGGTCTCCTGGATGCTCATCCTTCCTCCTCCCCGTCATTATAATGTATGATATTCTAACCTTGATGCTAAGGACACTGCAGCAATGATCAATCTGAAGAACATAGTACAACTGTGTAAGTAAACTTTAACATAGCAGTAGATGTTTGAATGAGCACTGCTGTAGTAGCCACACTCAACATCCACACACTTATTTTTGTATTATTTTTTTGCCAGGGTAAGGACTCTGATTTTTACTTATTTTATACTGGCTGCTTTCAGGGATTTAGCCTCCCTCTATCAGCTGGTATAAAATATCTGAAGAGCATAGCACCCAAATTATTGATTTTCTTCAACTCTGTTCACTGTTTGGAGGCAGGTGAGGTGCCCGTAATCTCTGGCAGGATATAATCCATATAGTTAAGGCTACTGCAGCAGGGATCATTCCAACATCTACTGTCATGGTAAGTATACTTATCCATCTATACTATATTATCCATCTATACTATATACCCCTGATGATCAGTCTGATTTTAAAAAAGGATTTTCCAACAACAGCTGTTACATGATGGTCAAAGGATAATTCTTTGTCTATAAAACTTCCCAAGTCCCTAATGTCCAAGGCAATTATTAGGGAGATGTCATCCATGTGATCAGAGCAGAGGTGCCCATATTTTCCAAAAGATATAATGCTGAATTTCTTGGCATTTAATTTATGGTTGTGGTTCACATACCACCTGTTAGTACAGTACCTCATAGACCCCCCTGGAGAATCCAGAAATTAGCTATTTATGACAGCTCGAGTTTGTAGTCATCAGCAAACTTTGTCAGCCATAGGCCTTTGGTGTTGGGCTTAATGTCAGAGAAGTAGATACCAAAGTGAAGTGGTCCAGGACTGATCCTTGGGGAATGCCACAGGGAACTACTCTTTTAGGTGAGAGCATGCCTCTAACAATAACAATGTGGATTCAGTCAGTGAACTAGTTTGCCATCTATCAGGTAACATAAAGGTTTATTTTTAACTGGAGTAGTTTTTCAATGATGCCAGAAAATGGAATGATATCAAAAGCCTTGGCCAAGTCCAGGTATGAAGTATAAACCTGTTGCCTAATGCATCAGTGACCTATCCAAAAAAATCCACTAAGTTTAAAGGACAGGATCTGCCTTTAACAAAAACAAACTGGTTTGAGTCCAGGGTTTGAAGACTACCGATGTCCTTGTAAGTTGTTGTGTCTTTCAGCTTTTCCTGGTTAGGGGTCGCCACAGCGGAACTCCGGTCCGCTAATGATTGTCAGTAGATTTTTACGTGCTGAGTTGCCAGCTCTAATGCACAACCTTCAATGAAGGTATGCCCATTCATGCATGTCTCCACACAGAAGATGCTCTAGCTGAGAATTGAACAGGACAACATCATACTGTGAGGCGACAACGCTACCACAGCACCACCACCGCAGTTCACCGATGTCCTTGTAAGTAACTTCCATTATTTTGCACCCCACTGTATTACAAAAAAGGCTAGCACAGCTTATGGGTTTTTAGTTGCATAGATCATTAGTAGGTCCCCATCTGTGGAGTGTGATGCCTACAACAGGTCTCCATACTTCTGGCACAAATCCAGGAGACAGGTTGAGATTGAACAGACTTAATAATGTCTGCCAGACAATATTTGGCACTAACAAGAAGACAGCCTGGCACATTATCAGGACAATGGAGCTAGTGTTCTTAGCCTTGGAAAGAGCACTTAGAACTTCTTCTTATGTGATCAGGGGTGGCATAGGCAAACTAATTTCCTGTAGATAATTTGGGGAAATAGGGAAGTAAAGTCTGAGTTGAATTTCTCTACCTATATGTTGGGAATGTCCTCTGGGATGAGTATGACATGTTATTTTGTATTAACATATAGCATTGCTGGGTATTACTTTTAAGGTTTTTGACATAACTGAAGAAGACTTTGTGGTTATCATTGGCATGGTTAGCAATTCTCAATTTGTATTTGCTGTTGTAGGATTTGATTTTATTTCTTAGTTCTTTGCTGATCTTTTTGAGTTCTTGTCTGACTGAGAAGGAATAAAATTTGCTTTTACAGGCAATACGTGTCTTTCTTTTAATGTAAAGTTTGTTAATATGAAGGGGGCAGCAAATAGGTTAGCTCTTAAATTTAGTACAGTATTTATCAGTGCAGGCTTATATACGGGCACAGAAGTTTTCACTGAATATGGCAGTGTATAAAGCGAGTCATCAAAGTAAGGATTTATTTTCATCAGATCATCAGTTAGCTAGATTAGATTTGCCTTAGTGTTGTCTTGAAATATTTGTATGCAGAATCTCCAACATATCAGTCTTGCCACATTATTAATGCCTTTCAGTATACAGACCATCTGCCATGAGTGTATCACACCTAGCAACAAGATGTCGGACTTTTTCCAGTTCTGTTTTACAGAACCTGCATTTGTCTGTTTCTCCCATGTTTAATGGACTTTGTAACTCAATGTGTATATAGTCCAGTACCCTGGGCCACTATTTATTTATTTTATTTTATTTTACATTTGTTGACCGGACTAGTCCAACTGGATACATGTCCATTTTCAGTAGAGGCCCGGGGAGATAAGCTCCATTAAGCTAATAAAAAATACATGGGTGATAGAGATTAGTATTAATAACTTGACTACAACGTTTAGAAAAAGTACACTAATACTAGATACATATTTACAGAGAAGAGGGTTTGAACATTCATCATGCTGAAGTTTAGAAAGCAATACACTACTACTAGATACATAATTACAGAGTAGAGGTTTTGACAAGCATCATGTTGAAGTCTAAAACAAGATTATGATACAAACTAAGAATTAAGGTTATTTCAAAATTCTACACTCAAAGCGAAAAAAGTTGGTAATATATACATAGAGGAAACATGCCCACAGTAGAATGCTTGTTATACAGTTAATACTCAGAGGTAGATTTTAGTAAGACTGGGCTAGAGTCAGAAAGTAAGGAAGCTAGCTAATCCTACTATATGAGTCAGAAAGTAAGGACGATAGCTAATCCTATATGAGTCAGAAAGTAAGGAAGCTAGCTAATCCTACTATATGAAATTTAGGAGGGAGGTATACAGAGAAGCAGCAATAGTGAGAGGAGAGGCCGTAGAATAAAGGATAGTGTTAGTCTGGGTTTGTACATGGGCATAGCCATTGAGTTACTCTACACTAATATTAACCTTTCATCTTTTGGTTTAAATTCACCACTCCTTAACCATTCCTACATCAGATCCTGATTGACATGAGGTTGTTTCAGGAGTTTTCTGTACTTGCCACTATATTTATGCTTTTTTCACATTTCTTGCTTTCTCATATAAAGATATATATCATCACCTTATATTCCTTTTTTTATTTTTTGACACATTCAATTGCTGCCTGATTTTGTCTACTTCCGGTTTGATTTCCATTCCCACTTGATATTGTTACGCTAAACTAAGCAGAGAAGTCATCTTAGACTTCTCCTCATGTTTTAAAACTTTCAGAAAGGTGCTTAAAAGGTTTTTGTTAAGAACCCCTAAGTGATGTTAAAATTGGGTCCTGACCTGAAGATTTACAGTGGACAGTACTGGCTAGCAAATAAAAGTGGCAGAAAGTAGAACACCTTTAAATACTACTAAATACTTTACTTTGTCCAACTTGTAAACAAAATAAATGTGCTACACTGAAGTGTCTAACAACTTTTATAGTAGTTTGTCCTTCAGATGTTTTTCTTTTATTTCTGCCTGTTGTATGTCTGCCAGCTCTGGTATGTTTTATCAGCTTTTACAAGCTTTGAAAGCAGTTGAAGTACCTTGTACTCCTACACTTTTTTTTCTTTAACTAGTAGTCCATGGGGCATATAAAGTTCCTTGCACTGCAAAGAAGTAGGTCTCACCAGTCATAACCCTTGCTATGTGCTTGAGAGCTGAATTTCTAGGCATCCATATGTCAAACACACAATACATTGGTTATTACCTGAGACACAGTCATAATCCTCTATGTTTAAATTACGTAAGGGACTTAACAGGTCACAGACAACACAGGGGACAGCAGTTCTAGTGTCTATGCACAGCTGAAAAAGCAATTGAGTAGAAAATCATAGGATCATAGGAGGTTACTAGACTAATGACCCTAAGGCCCTTTCAAGCCTAGCCAAGTTTTACCCTTATTTCCATGATAAGCACCTATCATTCCTGTCCAAGAGGGACACAGGTGGAACTCCCATGTGAATTTATGGTTACAATTCCAATCGTCCAGACTGCGTTTGAAGAAGGCCAATTAGGTGCTCTGCTTGATATGAAGTGGGAGTTTGTTCTAAAGGTGTAATAACCTCTGAGAGACAAACCTGTCCTTCCATGAGATTCTATTAATGTCACATACCAGGTTAAGGCCTTTAGAATGAGTAACCCATGTACCATTTGACTTAGGGATATGCAGCATTTCTAATAAAGTAGGGTCAAAGATTGCCTTATATGTAAGGCAGTCTGTATGAAACAGAATAAAGTGACAGTGATTTCAAACAATACTCATAGGACAGATGCTGAAGACCTTGAATTTTCCTTGTGAGGAACCTTTGTGGTCTCTCCAATTGCTGTAGGTGCTTGGAAAGGTACATACCAAAAGGGGTCTGATAAGGGAAGAGTACAGGGACATTATAATTTCTTTTTTTTCTGGAGGCAATGGCCTTACTTATGAGATGAGTGATATAGAATATCCTTCTTACCACTGTGGAGACATGGTAACAAAATACATGGTTGTTGTCAACCTGTGTGCCCAGGTCTCTCACCAATGAGTGTATACTTAGGATGTTGTTATTGATGTGGTAGTTAGCAGGAACATCACTCTTATTGAAAGGGATGATAACACGTTTTTGTTCCATTGAGTTTAAGGCCATGACTTTGGCACCAGTCATTTGTTTGTGTAAGACCCTCTTGTACAATGTTGACATTGTTTGGAGATTCTATGACTGCTCCAAGTTTGCAGTCAGCAGGAAACTTAGTCAGCCACAGAGCTTTAGTTTTAGCTTGTACTTCAGAGAAAGAGATTCCAAACAGTAGAGGTCCCAGGACTGATCCCTGTGGAACACCACTTGTTACAGGTCTGCTTTTGGAGGTGGATTCCCCTATTTTGACAATATGGGTTCTATCAGTGAGCCAGTTAGAGATCCATCTAATGATATAAGGGTTGATACCTAGCTGGGTGAGTTTGTCAATGATGCCTGAGTGGGGGATAGTATCAAAAGACTTGGCTAAGTCTAGGTAGGATGCATGCACAGATTTCCCCTTGTCCAGGGCCTTGGTGATTGTCTAGAAGAACTCCACCAAGTTTAACAGGCATGATCTCCCTTTGACAACTACAATTTGAGTAGGGTCACGTGTTTGGAGATTACCTATATCTTTGTTGATAACGTCCATGATTATACTCTCCATGGCATTGCAGATAAGCCTTGTCAGGCTAATAGCTCTATAGTTCCTGGAGTCAGTGGAATACCACCTGTGTGCAAGGGGATAACGATAACCTTTTTCCATTCAGCTGGGATGAAGCCGATGCTTAGACCATGATTGAAGAGTACCCAACAGTGTTTCTAATTCTTGTTGGGGCCCATGTAGAATGGAGCCTGGGATGTTAGGTACCATAGATGCTGTATTTTTGACCTTAGAGAGGGCATTCATGACCTGCTCTTCAGAGATATAAGGTAGAAGACAGCTGGTAGGGATGTCATGGGTTACATGTGGTGGGGACAAGGGAGTGATGTTTTCACAGAACCTGTCAGCTAACGGGTTATCAATGTCCACAGGCTCATTATATGTGGTATCATAAATTACCAATTTGGCACAAATCTGAGCCTTTCCTTTTAGGTTACAGATGTAATTAAAGAATGCCTTATGGTTGTCCTTAGTAGAGGAAGCTAATTTGGATTCGTAGTTAACTTTGGAGGAGTTTTCTAGAAGTCTAATTTGCTTGTTTAACCTGAGGAGGGAGTGTTCCCACAATACCTCTCAACTATACAGATTTTTGTAGAATATACAGATTTTTGCCTTATATTTTTGGTCTATTTTTCATAAAATTGTGGTTTTTCTGGCAAATTAGTGGCAAATCATTAAAGATTGAAGTTAGAAAATAATGACAGATATTCCAGTTTCAGACTCCATACCTTTCAGAAAATTCATGCTAATGCAAAACCTGTTATTTTATTAAATTTCTAAGTTTGTAAGAGCAATATTTAAAAATTGTCCCCTTTTTCAGCCTTTGTCCCACTTTTATTCATGGCTTTGTCCAGATTTCTTGCTCTAAGAGGTTGACAGGTATGGTCCCCAATTTAGGGCTTGCTGTTAATGGCAGTTGTCCACCATGCAGGTATGATCTTTCTTGAGGAACTTGTTTTGGTCCTATCAGGTACGTCTGAGTCAATGCAGTTATACAGGTGTGTGTATAAAGCATTTGTGTAGAACTTGGCATAGTTGCCAGTTCTATCTCAGGGGATGAGGTGCAGTGAAGTTATGTATAACACAACATAACACAAGCACTCAGGTCACTCCAAGGCAAGTACAAATATGACTCAGTCATTGTCCATGCTGGTGTGAATGACCTGAGACGTACCTCCCTGGACTACATGAAAAGAGACATAGAGGAGCTCTATGAGCATGTAGCCCAGGCTGGTATGACCCTGACCTTGAGTAGCATCTTACCCTCACCAAGAATGATGCCACAATATGAAGACAAGATGATCAATTTCAACAAACTGGCTTAAGTATTGGTGTCATTCAAAGGGGATCCAATGCCTGTCAGCTTGGGATGATATGCACAACAAGCCACGATGCTTTGCTAGGGACGGCTTGCACCTGTCACCCCTGGGCTTTTGGATATTGGCAAAGGCTCTTGCTACCCCCATAGTGCCTTTTTTAGGCAAAGCTCAAAAGACAAACCCACCTCCATAGGTATCACAAGGGATAAGAAACTAAGAGTAATGCTACTCAATGCCAGAAGTCTAAACCTCAAGATGCACGCACTCAAAACTCTCCTTAGCATGGAGAACATCGATATCTGTGCAGTAACAGAAACCTGGTTCAGGACTCCCAAGAGCACTCCAGCACTACCAGGTTATACCTCATACCATGCTTTTCGGCCCCAAAACTTGGACCGAACCACAAAAGGAGGGGGAGTATCGATATTCATCAAAGATACCCACACCTCCAGGTTGGTGGCAAAGCACGAAGCATCAGAGACTATCCATGTGCAACTAACAGTGGGTAAAACTGCCTTCCAGTTTATAGCCTGCTACAGACCACCCTCCCAAACCCAGGAACCCCACTCGGCCTTCTTGAGAACACTGGAAAATATGAAGGTCACTCCGAACACCATTATATTGGGCGACTTCAACTACCCAAACATAGATTGGGAGCATTACTCTAGCTCCAACACCCTTGCCCAAAGGTTCCTAGAATTCATAAACTCAAATGCTATGGAACAACTTGTTACCACTCCCAAAAGAGGGGAAAACATACTGGACCTGATCATCATCAACATGGGGACTCTATGCTCCAGACCAGAAGTGTATCCCTCACTGGTAAGATCAGACCATAAACTGATCTCACTGGATATTCACATCCCGACCCCACCCCACTGCCCAGAAAACCACAGTAAAAAACTTCTCTAAAGCAAATTTCACACTCCTCAAAACCGAGGTGGAATCCTTCAAAGCCCCCGGGCCTGTGGAAAATACGGCCCAGACCGCAGAATCCTTTATAAATGCATTCTATGAACACCTTCAGGAATGCATGGATCATGCAATCCCAAATAAAACCAAGACCCAATCCTCCAAAGGCAGACGACCTGTCTGGTGGACCCCAGCCATAAACAAACTATACAATAGAAGGAGGAAGCTACTACATGATAGAGCAAAATCCCAAAAAGGGAAGGCATCTCTGATCAGTATTAGCAAATAACTAAGGGCACTCATAAAATCTTCAAAGGCCAGCTTCGAGAGAAAAACTGCACAGGACACTAAGGATAATCACAAGGCTTTCTTTAGTTATGTTAGGAACCTGGGTGGGAATTCCCAGATATGCTCAGAATTAGTCCACAATGACAAAAAATACACTGATCCCACAGACATTGCCAACATCCTAGATGACAGGTTCAGCACAAACTTCTCCCCCCCCTCCCCACCAAAAGGGCAAATATCTATCCCAGCAGAGTGCTGCCCCCCTGACATCTCAAATGCTCAGGTGGGAGCCGCCCTCTCCAAAGCAAAAAACACAGCATCAATGGGACCAGACGGTGTCCCAGGCTGCGTCCTACATGAACTCCAAGAAGAGCTAAACCCAAACATAAAACTACTGTTCAATCTCAGCCTTACTACAGGATATGTACCCAAAGAGTGGCGTACAGCAACAGTGGTGCCTCTCCACAAAGGTGGTGCCTCAACGGACCCTGGAAACTATCGCCCCATAAGTCTGACTAGCTTGGTCTGCAAAGCTATGGAAAGGATCATTATGGACCTCATAAATAAAGATATTGGGGACCTACAGACACTGGATCCTTCCCAGTTCGGCTTTGTTAAGGGCAGATCCTGCCTCTTAAATCTGGTTGACTTCTTTGAAACAGTCACCAAGGCCATTGACGAAGGGAAGGTGGTCCACACAGCCTACCTGGACCTCGCAAAATCCTTCGATACAATACCCCACTCAGGCATTATAGATAAGCTCACCAGCTTAAATATAAACCCCTATGTCACTAGATGGGTTGCAAACTGGCTCAAGGACAGAACCCACATGGTTAGAATTGCTGGAGCCATGTCAGACTCCAAACCAGTTACAAGTGGCATCCCACAAGGCTCAGTCCTGGGACCTCTCTTGTTTGGTATATATTTCTCGGAGGTACAGGCCAACATGGAAGGACTGTGGCTGACCAAGTTCGCAGATGACTGCAAACTGGGTGCCATAATAGACTCTCCAGCCGACACAAGCATCCTCCAAAAGGGCCTCATAGAAACAGACAACTGGTGTCAGAGCCATGGCCTCAAGCTAAACGCCAAAAAGTGTATAGTCATCCCCTTTGGCAAAAACAAAGTGCCCACAAATTACCACATAGGTGGTAATCCATTAAGTACAGAAGAAGTAATTAGGGACCTGGGGACCCAAGTTGATAGCAATCTCTCATTTGACAACCACGTGGCCAAAGTGGTTAGAAAAACATTTTATATAGCCCACCTAATCATGAAGGGATTCACATCTAGATTAGGGAGGTCATCGTGCCTCTTTACTCATCCCTCATCAGGCCCATAATCAAGTACAATGCCCCTTTTGGGATGTACCTTACCAAACACCTGCAGCAACTGGAAAGACCCCAAAAGTACCTCACCAAGAGGATCAAAGGGCTCAAACAGATGCCATATGCTGCCCGGTTAAAGAAACTCCAGCTCTACTCAGTGGCATACTGCCTGCTCAGAGGTGACCTGTGCCTGACGTATAAGGCCATGTCCAACCCGGAATTAAGGGACATGCTGCACCTCAAAAAATCCAAATCCCATCGAGCTACACGCTCGAGAGACTTGAACCTCAGCACTGAAATAAATAGGACATGCTGTAGGGACAGATTCATAACCCAGAGGCTCCCTTCACTCTGGAATAAAATCCCAGTCCAGGTTAGGCAGAGTCCCTCACTGACTCTCTTCAAGAGGAATCTTGATGAGTGGATGGGAGATCATAGGTTTACCCCGGGTATCACTTCTGTGTCACTGTTAGACAGAGGCACAGTATGCTAACCTCGAAAAAGGGCATAGCAAAATTAATTTAAAATGGGTGGCGAAAGCCAAACATACTCTGGCTAGGCTTATAAATGCCCTAGGGCAGATAGCCTAGTATGAACCTATGAACCTATGAACCTATACCATCCTGTAAGAGGTTAAAATCTGCTTTGGAGAAGTTTTTTTTAGCTTAGTTGCTGTTGGAGGAGGTCAGATGTGATAGTTACTTTGAATGAGACTGATTTGTGGTCAGATCTCACCAGGGAAGACCTCACATTGGGGGTGCTACTGTGGTCACCCATATTGGTAAGCACCAGATCCAAGATGTTGGCACCCCTTGTAGGGGTGTCAACCAGCTGGTCCAGGGGATTGGAGTTAATGAAGTCGAGGAACCTTTGGGCAAGTGAGTTTGTGCATGAGTAATTTACCCAGTCAATGGATGAGTAGTTAAAGTTACCCAAAACCGTGGTATTCAGATGTATCTTGATAGACTCACATAGATCCAAATAGGCAGAGTGTGTGTCCTGATTCATGGAGGAGGTCCTTTAGCTGGCAATGACTTGAATAGTTGTCCTACCAGCAGTTAATTTCTCCTGAAGTATCTCCAGGGAATCATGCTGTCTAACCAATCTGGAGGTGTATTTATCTATAATGAATATTGATACATCGCTCACCTCCTTTAGTTTTCATGCCTTCAGTTTGTGGTCTGAATGTATAGAAGGAGGTGGTAGTCCAATATGGTTGGGGTGCATAGCCTTGAACCAGGTCTCCATGACTGCACAAATGTCCATGTCGTCCAAGGTGAGGACTGCTTCCAGTGAGTGCAGTTTCATCTTAAGACTCCTAGCATTTAACAGCATAACCTTGAGGTTGTTTCTAGATGGAGTTTTTACATTGGGAATTTTGTCCATGAGACACTGCCTAAAACAGGCACTATGGGGGTGGCAAGAGCCTTGGCCAGTAGCCAAAATCCCAGGTGTGACAGATGAAGACCAGCTCTGGCAAAGCATTGAGGTACATCGATCATGTCATCCCAGGCTGACAGATACTGTATTCCCTTAGAATGACACCAGAAAGTAAGCCAATTATTGAACTCAATCATTTTCTGTTTGTATTGAGGCATCATCCTAGGTAAAGGCAAAATGTTGCTTAAGGCTAGGGACATACCAGCCTGAGACACATAGTACAAGAGCTCAGTCATGTCTCTCTTCATATAGTCTAGAGAGGTATGTTTGACGTTGTTCACACCAGCATGGACTATGACAGAGTCATAATAGTACCTGTTTTTGAAAGACTTGAGTGCATGTGTAATACGGTGGATCCTGGCACCTGACAGACAGCTGACGGTGACTTTCGCCTTACCCAGCATGGTGAGAGGGACATCTGTGTGTCTCACGATGGAATCACCTATGACTAATATGTTTAGTTTTGTGTTTACCCTTAAGGGTTTGATAAGTGAGACACTGGTGTGTGAGCTATTATGTGTATTGTGTTCTGCAGAGGAGGTATTATGTGTAGCGTGCTTGTGTCTGTGTTTGAGAGGTCTGTGGTGTTTAGGTATGTTTCTGGTGAGGACCTCCACATATGTAGGTATGTGTGATGTGGGTTTGGGTGGACTAAGAGGTTAGGTGTGCATGCTGATACTCCACTCATTGTCATATGTACTGAGTGGTGTGTGAGAGTGCATGGATTCAAAGCTCTTAATATAGTTGTTTCTCTCAAATGTTGAGTTTGCGTAAATTAGGAGTAGAGGGTTGTCGGTGAACATGAAGCAGTTACTACACTGTCTCAGGATGCCCATGTCGACCAAGATGGCTGGAGAAACTGTGGGAAATTGTATGTCCGTAGTGTTAGGTTAATTTATATGGTCAGGAAGAGAGGTCACACTTAGGAATGGCTAGTGGGTGATAGGTATGTCAGTACCTCTGAGGCTAGGCTTAGTGTTTTACCTGACAGTGGAGCAGGGCCATGAAAAACCTCTGGAGGACCTCAAGCAAAGTGCTAAGGGAAAATTTAACAAGCAAAATGTTTGCTACTATAACTACCAACAGTAACTACTGCTACTCGGCGGTGCATGATTGTGCACTACATGCAAGCAAGCGCAGACACTGGGCTTAAATAAAACAAGAAATAACCCTTTTAACTGAAACTAGCCAATAAGGATGCACCCTCTGAGCTCTAAGCCAATCACCCTTGATTAGATGGGACCCAGACAGCACTCTCCTCCTACAAGGGTGCAGAAGGGCTTTCTCCAACAAAGATGGCTTGAATTTGATGCTCAGAAGTTTCAAAACAGACCCAGAAACATCAAACCTGGAACTGGGCTATGCTACAGCCGAAGTAGTTCAGTATGTAGAAAATGTGGCCACAAGCAGTTCCGACATTTCAAACAGACAGTAGAATGCAAGTATAAATTAAAGGTGCAATATAAGAGCAAAAACTGGCACTTATAGTTAGTTGGAAGCAACATCTGCCTCAGCTCTTTCAGTATCTCAGTGAAGAGCTGGTTTTAGTGCTCAAGTGTTACAAGACCGTCTAGATTCAGTAATACTGAATCTAACATATGCTAAAAAATGCAGAGGTATTAGAAATTCAAAATGCATAAAATCATAGTCCCAGCAGCAAAAAAAAAAAAAAAAAAAAAAAAAAAACAGTATATAGAAAGCAACAGTTCATTAGAATACTATGGAAGTGCTTTTGACTGTTAATTTCCCACCCCTACCTTAGAAATGCTTCATTTCTGCTGCCCTGCAGCTTGCTTATTGATTTATTTATTCCTGTCACGTACACCTTTTTTCGGAATTCAAGAGTTTTACTTATTTATTTAATTTTTGAGAAAATAGGAAAGCAAACGGTGAAATGTGGTGCTGTGCGACAATTATAGTGACGCAATGTGAGGAATGCTTTAGGTCATCGTACTATGTGGAGTTCAGGGTAATTGTGATCCTTTGGTAATGCCACGCAAGTTATGGGATTGTTGGGTATATATTATGTATGTGTTTCTCTAGTGAATATACTGAAATTGGAATGTGTAGGTTAAATGTTAATACAGACCCTGTTTAAGGAACAAAGGCAAATTCATGAAGGATTAATGTGTTTCGGAGTATCTAATTGGATCACATCTTAAGTTTGGTTTATGATTAGTATTTTGAAATCACACTCTTTTCCCACAGATTTGCTGGGTCCTCGCTTTGAACTAGACCCTTTTTGTATATTTCCATTCTGTAAAGGGTTCGGTGGTAGGATAGCCACGGGTTTATAGTATTTCAGTCTTCCCTTGCTCATTGGGGGAGGCTCTTTGGTGGTAGTGGTGTTTTTTGCGGGCATGCAGGGCTAGTGTGTAGTATGAAGCATGCGCATTGCCATGGATGTCTGTTGAGGTTGAAGTACAAGGGTGGATGACTGGGGGAATTAGTTTTCCTGTGCGGGTTATTAGTGCCAGAGTTTCTTTTCGTTGGTGGGGTTAGTGGATTTCCCTGGTGCTAGGAGGTTAGCTGCTGATGAGCAGCCGGCATTGTGGGCTTCTTGTCAGTTTGTTTTTTTGTGCATGCTCAATGCAGCCGCTAGGATGGCAGACAAATGCAGTCTGTGTTTTAGACCCTCGGTTACTGTTTTTTCAGTTTCAGCAAAATAAGAAAGCATGTAGCAAGGAGGTATTACAGCATGTCATGTTTTCATAATCAGTCTTTTTTGTGATAGCATTATCAGGGGTATCTCATGGAAATAATTATTAAAATTGATTTAACACAGATTTCAAATCAAATCTGAGATGAGAAGAGTACAATAGCAATATTATTTCTCTCTAAAAAACAAGGCTTTACAATATATGGAAAGTCAGGAAATCCATGTTTATTGCCTTAATTCACAAGGGGTCTTTAGTATTTGACAGACTGCTTCAGCATTGATTGAGAACAGACTGTACTTAGGATTCAGGTTACGATCACAGTGATAACCTACGTTCAAAGCCCTAAGCAAAAGGCAGCTCAAGAGAAAATGCTCCCTTGGTATCTACACGATATTAGGAAGTGACTGTGTTACACTCTGTATTGATTGCTTCCAGGTGGAACACTAGCAAACTGGATACTGCAACTTAATTTTATTTAAACCAGAGAAAGTCCAGAACACAGTGGGGCCCCTGGTCTCAAAGGTTACTGTGTTTTTTTTTCTCTAAAAAAACAGATTTTCACTATTAATTGTTTATTTGATGCGATTCACTTTTCTGCAGCCTTATATTTAAATGCATGCACTTTATGGGATAGCCAGGCATGACTCCATAACCGCATGTCATCCTTTTCTCCTTCGTTTCAACTTGATAGGGAGGGATGCAGTAGCTTTCATACACGCCTGTGGTTAAGGCATTGGCACTTCTTCAGCACAGCTAATGTGTGTGTGGGGGGTCTATGGGGGGGCAGGTGGCAGTTTCTTGGGTCAGGCATGCAACCCATATTTATTCTGTCAACTTTCTGAGTTTTGTATGAGCAGTAGTGCAAGGCTGGCCCTATTTGGCCATCACATTAGTTCGTTTGGGGCATGGCCGCCTCTCTTGGAATAAAAAAAAAAAAAAAAAAAAAAAGATAACTAGAAGTATAACAGGATACAGGGTAGTTAGGAAGGAAGGATGAAAGTTCATGCTAGTAAGAAGGCAGGGGCAAAAGGGTGGGTGTTAGGGGGCTCGCAAGGGTTAGGCTATATATTATTCTGGCCAGGGGGTGCATGGCGCTGGGTTTGAGGCTTGGTAGGGCTGAGTATTTTGTAGATTACTGAAGGAGCTAGGTGTAGGCTAGTTGACAGCAGTATACTGCAAATATGGTTTGTGGGCTAAGCGAGGACTGCAAGGTGAAAGGGATGGGCAGAACAGAGGGTCCTGGTACATTGCTGTGATTTCAAGGTTTAGGGTCCGGGGTTTGTAACTAGGTAGGTATGTTAATGTTGACTATTGTTACCAGAGTTACTTGGGGATTGGTTTTAGTGTTGTTGGATTTAATAGTCATAGAGCTGAATTGATGTTTTGGTTAGCTTTAATGCAGATTTATTTATTTTCTGCTAACTGTTTTAATTTTTTTTTCAGGGTGAGTGGTGATCATGGTGGAAGCATTGAAGGGGTTGTTTCTGGACTGGTGGTGGTAGCAGCTCCTACTTATGGTGGTTAGGTGAGCCCAGAGTGATTCATTTAAGGTATTCATTTTGGTTCAGCCTTCATGTCCCCTGCAGTGATTTTACAACCTACAGAGAGAAGGCAACAGAAAAGTATGACTCGGTGGCAGTGGAGCCCAAGGTGATCCAGAGTTGGTTGAACTAAGGTGGTACATTTCATTGGAATGTGATCAGTTATAAGGTAATGTGGAGCAATTAGGTAAAGGTGTCTCACGTTTCATGGGTTACTAACAATTTTAACAAGGATGCTCAAAAAAAAAAAACCTAGACTAATGGCTTAAGGCTGGGCAAGTTAGCCAAGATTTATTTCAAGAGCAGCACCTGGTACTCTATGCCCTAGTCCAAAGGGGGACATGGGAGAACCCCTAGGGTGAATTGACTGTTAACCAGCTAGTTGTTCCAATAGTTTAGAAGAGGACAGGTGAGATTTATATGAAAGGGGGATTGATCCAGAGGTGTGGTATTTTCTGGGAGACTAATCTGTTTCTTAAGCAGATGTTATTTAATGCTACATACCAGGTTATGGGCTTTACAGTGGGTGTCAGGAATATTCTTGAGTGGCCATTTGGACTCATAGGAAGTGGTTACTTATGTAGGTATTTTAAGATTCATACAGTTTAAAGGAGCACGGCAGTTATGCGGGTAGTTTGCAGATACATGGTGAGCTAGGAGGTTGGGTCTGGCTATGCTGCAATGGGTAGGCTTGACAGGGCTCTGTTTGGGATTTTCTTTAGAGGTAGGCTGCACTTTATTTGGCTACTGTATGCACAGGTTATGCTGTTGTACACTCTTTAAGGGTTTTGCTTAAGTTTGCTGCGACAGAATATTACTATTTTCTTAGTCACTGCCAGTATTAGGAGTTGGGCACAGGTATAGCATGTTACTCCCTTGAAACTAGTTAATGGTGGAGTTACCATTTTTAATGGGAGGGGTTCATAGAGCTGGCAGGGATAAAGGGGTTGGCTTGGTGAAATTTTGGGGCTGAGAGATTCTCCCTCAAGAGGAGTTTTACCTGTTTTAAGCACAGTAAGGTTATTGCTGGTACATACAAACTGCCTAAGCTTTAATTTCTACCACAGGCATGGGTACTCGGTTATTAGGTTAACTTGAGTAGGTGGGTGAGCAAGCTTTGTTATTTAGTACGTGTTGAAGGCAAGTTGATCCATACAGTGCATTTGCCAAATTTGGTCGGCAGTCACGGGGCCATTCAGGGATTTCTATCGTGATGGAGTTTTGCGGCCACTGGAGCAGGACACAGTGTGGTTGCAAGAAGGGGAATATCAGTGGGCACTAATAGCAAAGTGGGGGATGTAGCTGCAATGGAATTGTTTTGACTGCTGGATTACTGGGTAAGGAGGTTTCAGGTAATTTTATTTGGTAAGTATGCAGTTAAGAATGTTTGAATGGGGTGGTTTGTTTAAATAATTGCAGTGGGGTATATTTTGAATTCTGTGGGAGGAGCAGTAAGGTTATGGGAGGCATGTTAGGGAAGCCTCTTTTCTTAGATGTCATAGCAGGGTCCATGATTTACTATACTGTTAGGGTATGGAATGGTTTAAAATTTTCATTGAACTGACTGTTTTTTGCCTTCATTACCATGATGTGGTACTCCACTGCCATAATGTGTATCACATGGGTAAAGTTGGTATACTCGCTAACGCATTTTGCTTTTGTCCCTGTGCAGGTGGTGGTGCGGTGATGATTGTTCCAGTTGACATGGCGTTACTTAGCAAGGTCCCTAATGGGGGAAGCATGTTGGTGCCGGATGTCTGAGTTGCTACAGGGATGAGTGATGTGTTCATACCTGGGTGAACACCAGGTGGGCGGTAGCTACTTAGCTATTGGCTTGAAAGTAATGGATTCTAATGGGGGTGGAGTTTCTGGTTGGTGGAGTGGCGCACAATGAGGCTACAGGTAATTGATACTTAGTTATTGCTGTTAGAAGGATTGTCATCTTAGGTCATTCTTTTGGCTTTTGGGCAGTTAAATGTGCAGCAATTAGATGCAACAGAATTAATTTTGGGGTTATCACATTGGTGAGGATGTGTTAGCAGTGATGAGGAAGCATCTGTCCTTAGGTTTTAAGATGGTTTGAAATTATTTCCAGGTAGGTTGGAAACGGGCAAGGACTTTGGTAATGGTGGAGAGAGCTAGGTTGTATATTAATTTTAAGTTGGTGAAATACTTGGAGGAAGTTGGGGTGCTTATGATGCAGCATTTGGAGTTTGAAAGCAGGGATCCTGTATGGTACAGGTCTGATGGAGTTCATTTTAATGTATTTGGGCTGAATTTATTTTACCTTAACTGGGTTTGAAGGTGGAGGATCTATTGGAAGGTAGTATGGTCTAAGGGGGAACAGCCTTTTGGGCTGGTGGGCAGAGAAGAGGGTCAGGCTTGACCCTCTTCTGTCCCCCCTCAGTAGGATATTTGGAATTGAGATGGTGATTTGATGGTGGGTGAACTGGAATGGAAATATGGGATTGATGATGATAGTAAGGTGAGCGTGGGCGCTGCCTTCAGGATTACTATGACTTGGAATGGAAAGATGGAATTGATGATGATATTGAGGTTTGTGAGGATGCTGCCTTCATGATTACTAGGATAAGTAAGCAAGTGGGGGATGCTGCTTATCCAGGGTGAGCGGGTGTGCTGCCCTTATGTTTACTATTTTATTTGTTGCAGTGTTGGATTCTGTGTGCCTCAATAATGTTTGATGTTTGTTCATTGTTATTCATTACAATAAAGGTCGTCAAATGTCTCTGGGTGTTTGTGTTTTATTAGGACCGTGACAAGTGAAGTTTGGAATAGACAAATTTGTCATGGGATGACCTTGGATGAGTAAAAGTGGGGGGAGCTGTAAGTAGGGTGATAGGTAGGTTAGGCCTGTGTGGGTAGGGAGTGGGTAGGAAAGAGTTAATTAAGGTGGGAGCTGAGGAGGAAGTGAGGTAAGGCTAAGGGGTGGGTCTTAGGGGGTTTTGTAGGGGAAATTGGTATGCGTAAGCACATTTTGATGTGGTCTTGTTGCCCTCCCAGCCCTTGAAGGGCAGAGAAGAGGGTCAGGCTTGACCCTCTTCTGTCCCCCTCAGTTGGATATTTGGAATTGAGATGATGATTTGATGGTGGGTGAATTGGAATGGAAATATGGGATTGATGATGATATTAAGGTGAGTGGGGGCGCTGCCTTCAGAATTACTATGACTTGGAATGGAAATATGAAATTGATGATGATATTAAGGTGAGCAGTAACTCTGCCTTCATGATTACTAGGATAAGTGAGCAAGTGGAGGGCTGCTTATCCAGGATGAGTGGGTGCGCTGCCCTTATGTTTACTATTTTATTTATTGCAATGTTGGATTCTGTGTGCCTAAATAATGTTTGATGTTTGTTCATTTTTATTCATTACAATAAAGGTTGTCAAATGTCTTTGGCTGTTTGTATTTTATTAGGACTGCGACAAAGATAGTTTTACATCTTGTACCTGTAGAAGATTAGGACTACTTACCTGTCCTTTTCTTCATCAGCATTTAAGCTTAGAGCTGATATCGCCAACCAGTGCTTTAAAAAAAATTATCATACTCTTATGATTCATAACTAGATTCAATCTAGTTATTTTTCATCATTTACTTCCAGACAGATTTTTTTATGTTCTTTTCTGTAATACAGTAATCTGCAAATCTTAAGATTTCAATCTGCCAGTACTACTTGTGGAATCCTAAGGATATCATATCCTTAGTGAATGAATGATGCTAACAGATATGCTAAGATCTAAGTGCTAACAGATTGCATAAGGACTCAGTGTAGCATTAAGAAAAGTCACATAGGGGTTCAAGCAAATTATTTATAACTAATGATATTTTGGTAAAGTACCATAAGCACAATATTGATGTGTCCCTCTCACCTCAGTCTATGCTATACCAGGACTTTGTTTCACCTTATATAGCAGTCATGCATCCATCTGTTTTTTTTTCTTTTTTTTTTTTTTTTTTACTCAGCATAGTTTATGAACACAATTGTTTTGAGACCTAAAATAAGTTACTGGCTTCAGTTTAAGGACAGGTGTGGGAGAGAAGCTGTCAGAGAGATGACTGTAGACTATGTCTCATAGAAAGAATGATGCTAATTAATAATGGGAAGATTGCTGGCAGCAGAAAAATATTTAGCACAAATGTCCTCTAGGGTAGCAAAATGGAAGATCCTTAAGAAAAGTTTTTTGTAAGGCCAAAGTATTTTATAAATTGGTCCGAACTTCCATGAGAGCGGTATATTCCATCTTAGGGATCAGCTTATTTTTCCTGGGAGATGTGTGATTTTCATCACCTCTGAGGCCCACAATCCCTTCCTTATATTAATCCATGCTGCATACCTGTTGTTGAAGGCCACCACCAGGCAGTGACTTCATTAGCATAACACCTGCCTCTAGATTGCTCTTTTACATTACAGCTCCTTCTTTCAGGGATTGTGGATGTGTGTATCTACCTCCACTCTGTCCTTCCTCCCAGGATGGAGAAACTTCCTCGATTCCCAGCTCTGTCAGGCACCTGAGCCCCTAAATGAACTCAGGTTGATTATGCTACAGACAGTGCTATAGTCAGGGCTTATTCTCTGCCACTGGAGATGGTTTTTTATAGTTCTGTTTTACTTGGAACAGAACTTTAGTAGTAACTTGGTGATGGAGGTTTAGGGATGATTCAATGATAAGACCAATGTATTTCTAAAAATTCAGTTCGGTGATGAGATTTATTTAAGGATCATTAAAGTGCAATGAGAGTGTAGTTAAGAGTTCTTGGAAGTCCTCAAGAGCATTGCATTTGATTTTGAGGTAATATTGTAAAGATCAGTACTGTAAATATAGAAAAAAATTGTTCTTTTCCCCCCTGTGGAAATTTTGATTGTCTAGTGGGACTGTTTGCTTTACTCTTTGGGATAAATAGGTCATTTGCATTCAAAGTCATATTTAAAGAAGAAAGGGAAGGAATGAAAAGCAAGGAAGTGTAGGAAACAGTTGTTGCTGAGGAAACAGAAGTGGAAAGAATATGACAGTTATACAACGGAAACTAATCTGCAAAGAAATAAATGATGATTGGTATTTCACCCATCTATCATCATCTTCTTTCGGCTGTTCCCATTAGGGGTCGCCACAGTGGATCATCTGTTTCCATTTCTTCCTGTCCTCTGCATCTTGCTCTGTCACACCAACTGCCTGCATGTCCTCTCTCACCACATCCATAAACCTTATCTTAGGCCTTCCTCTTTTCCTGTTACCTGGTAGCTTCATCCTTAGCATCTTTTTCCCAATATACTCAGCATCCCTCCTCAGCACATGTCCAAACCAATGTAATCTTGTCTCCAAACCTTCCAACCTTGGCTGATCCTCTAATATACTTATTCCTAATCCTGTCCACCCTCATCACACCCAGTGGAAATCTTAACATCTTTAACTCTGCTACATCCAGCTCAAACTCCTGCCTTTTTGTCAATGCCACTGTATCCAACCCATATAACATAGCTGGTCTCACTACCCACTTGTAGACCTTCCATTTCACTCTTACTGGTACTCGTCTGTCACAAATCACTCCTGACACTCTTCTCCACCCACTCCATCCTGCCTGTACTCTCTTCTTCACCTCTCTTCCACACTCACCATTACTCTGAACTATTGATCCCAAGTATTTAAACTCATCCACCTTTGCCACCTCTACTCCTTGCATCCTCACAATTCCTCTATCCTCCCTCTCATTCACACACATATATTCTTAGTCCTGCTGACCTTCATTTCTCTTCTCTTCTCTCTAGAGCACATCTCCATCTCTCCTGGGTCTCCTCCACTTGTTCTCTACTCACTACAAATCACAATGTCATTTGCAAACATCATAGTCCACAGGGACTCCTGTCTGATCTCGTCTGTCAACCTGTCCATCACCATTGCAAATAAGAAAGGGTTTAGAGCTGATCCTTGATGTAACAACCCACCTCCACCTTAAACGCATCTGTCACTCCCACCGCAGACCTCACTGCTGTCACACTACCCTCGTACATATCCTGTACCACTCTTACATACTTGTCTGACACTCCCAACTTCCACATACAATACCACAACTTTTCTCTAGGCACCCTGTCATATGCTTTCCTCTAAGTCTACAAAAAACAATGCAACTCCTTCTGACCTTCTCTGTACTTGTCCATCAACACTCTCAGATCAAACATCGCATCTGTAGTGCTCTTTCCCAGCATGAAACCATACTGCTGATCACTAATCATCATGTCCCTTCCTAACCTAGCTTCCACTACTCTTTTCCAAAGCTTCATGCTGTGACTGATCATTTTAATCCCTCTGTCTGCACATCACCCTTATTCTTAAAAATTTATCACCAAACACTTTTTCTCCATTCCTCAGGCATCCTCTCACTTTCCAAGATTTCATTAAACAATCTGGTTAAAAACTCCACTGCCATTTCACCTAAACCCCTCCATGCTTCCATAGGTATGTCATCTGGGCCAAAAGCCTTTCCATTCTTCATCCTCTTCATAGCTATCCTTACTTCCTCCTTGCTAATCCATTTTACCTCATGATTCACTATCCCCACATCATCCAACCTTATCTTCCTCTCATTCTCTTCATTCATTCATCAACCCCTCAAAGTACTCTTTCCATCTCCTCAACACACTCTCCTCGCTTGTGAGTATGTATCCTCATTATCCTTTATCACCTTTACCTGCTGCACATCTTTCCTAGCTCAGTCCCTATGTCTAATCAATTGGTACAGGTCCTTTTCGCCCTCCTCAGTGTCCAACCTTTCATACAACTCTTCATATGCCTTATCCTTAGCCTTCACCACCTCTCTCGTTGCCATGCACCTCATCTCCTTATACTCCTGTCTACTTTCTTCATCTTTCTGACAATCCCACTTCTTCTTCGACAACCTCTTTCTCTGTATACTCTCCTGTACTTCCTCATTCCACCACCATGTCTCCTTGTCATCCTTCCTCTGTCCAGATGTCATACCAAGCACTTTTCTAGCCGTCTCCCTTACTAGCTCTGCTGTAGTTACCCAGCTATTTGGTAACTCTTCACTGCCACCCAGTGCCTGTCTTAACTCATCCCTGGACTCCACCTGACAATTACCCTTTTTCGGTTACCAGCATTTGATCCTTGGTGCTGCCCTCACACTCCTCCTCCTCTTCTTTATCACCAACGTCATCCTACAAACCACCATCTTATGCTGCCTAACTACACTTTCCCTGGTCACCACTTTACAGTCTCCAATCTCCTTCAAACTGACCCTCCTACATAAGATATAATCCACCTGTGTGCATCTTCCTCCACTCTTGTATGTCACCCTATGCTCCTCCCTCTTGTTAAAATACTTATTCACCACAGCCATGTCCATCCTTTTTGCAAAATCTACTACCATCTGACCTTCTGCATTCCTTTGTTTAACACCATACCTACCCATCACTTCCTCATCCCCTCTGTTCCCTTCACCAACATGCCCATTGAAATCTGCTCCAATCACCACTCTACTCACCCTTAGGTAAAGTCATCACCGTGTCATCCAACTCACTCCAAAATTTTTCTTTCTCATCCATCGCACACCCAACTTGTGGAGCATATGCACTAACAACATTCATCATTACACCATCAATTTCCAGCTTCATAAACATCACTCTATAGGTTCATAGGTTCATAGGTAGGTACTAGGCTATTGGCCCTGGGGCTTATACAAGCCCAGCCAAAAAGGTACCCTGGCTTTTGCCACCCAAGAAAATTATTTTCCTGTGCCACTGTCGAGCAGAGCCACAGATGTGATCCCCGGGGTGAATTTCCTATTTCCCATCCAATCATCATCATCATCCTATCCGACACTCTTTTCACCTCCAAAACACTCTTAGCATACTGTTCCTTCAGGATAACTCCTACGCCATTTCTCCTCTCATCCAGACCATGATAAAACAATTTGAACCCACCTCCGATACACCTAGCCATTTGGTCTCTTGCACACACAATACCTCAACCTTCCTTCTGTCCATCATATCAGCTAGCTCTCTCCCTATACCAGTCATACTGCCAACATTCAAAGTTCTGACCCTCACTACCACAGACCTAGCCTTTCTCCTCTCTTCCTGCCTTCGACCATGCATTCCGCCACTTCTCCTCCTTCGGCCAACAGTAGCTCAATTTCCGCCAGCACCCTGTTGGCTAACATTACTGGTGGTAGTCATTGTTAACCCAGGCCTCGACCGATCCGGTATGGAAATATTTACTGGTGTCCGCATCACCCATCTATGCTTATTGTAAATCTAGCATTATCCATGAGAAGAAACCAGACTATGAAACAAAACAAGGAGAAACTGCAGCCACTGTAGCTCCAAAAAATAAAAGCTTCAGCCACCACAGCCTATGTGCCACAAAGCAGAAAAAGAAAACTCTGTCAATAGCATCTTAAATGTTTTACACTCCCTCATACTACAGTACCACACCTCAGACCAAAATAATATATTGCTTGAAAGTAAAAAGACAAAAGCTGAATAAAGTGGTAGTGAGTATATTGAAGTGATGTACTGTGTATGTTTTAGCACCTTCACAAAGGACATGTGCAGTACATCTCTCATATGTCACCCAGTTAAAAAAAGGTAGCATTTTTTTTTAAATAATGGCATTGCATATTATCAATAACTATTGTCCAAGTATGGCTAGTATGTGTTTAGCATGGTGAAAACTACACCAGCCACAAGTAAACCCTGCTAAATATTATCTAAGTGCATTTATTAGTTATGTAATTATTGGTCCATTTTAATATATTTATTATAAAATTATAAATTGTGGAGTTTTCCAGGAAGCAAACTGTAATGACTGATTGGTTGTTCATTTTAAAACTGTGAGCTATTGAAAGCCCACTATGTACATTAGTGTAGATAAAATCAGAAGAAATACAATAAAAAAATTCTGAACTCATTTATGGATTTATTTAAAATATAGCAGTCAGAAATATGTCAACATGTTTATTAAGTATTTTTTATGGATTTTATCAAAAAATGGAGAGCAATTATTGGTTGAAAGTGATTTGGTGAACAGGAAGAATTACATTTGGGGAGAATGTTAATTGTAACAAATTTCCATGTAGCTCTGATGAAGTCAATAGTGAGCAGAGGACTGAGTAAGATAATAGTTAAGAGATACAGAATGTAGCCTTTTAAGGAATCTAATAGAGAAGCCAAATCAGAGTGAGAAGGAAGGGTATTATTTTGGGTAATAACCATTTTATTTCAGCCAAGCATGCTTCAGGTTTGGACAGAAAGGCTTTCTCTCTGGCTGCATAGTAATCTGACTTTGATTTTAGCACTGTTAGTAAGATTTAGATAGCTGTGCCTGTGCTTGTTAGTGGATGAACTGGAGTGTTTTCAAAATTTCCAGACTAAGTCCGTTTGTAATGGTCGAAGATTCTGTGAGATCAAGAGACACATGTTTTCTCAGTGCCTTCATTGCCTGATAGGATGTAAATGATTTTGGAAAAGAATCTAAGTAAAAGTCATGTACAGATGGACAGTATCCATGTTAAATATATTATAGCAAGGAGACCATTCAATGCATGATAGCAAGTTATGTACTGTGGTATGACATGCAAGTGGGAATTCCATGCACTTTATGGGCCAGGCTGTAAAAGTGGGATATTGATCATTAATTCTTTTGGGCAATGCAATAATTACTTTTCATTTATGGGTATATGCATTAAAATTATACCTAATAAGGAGGCAGATAAAGTTGATCTTTTGGGTGCAATAAAGACTGTTAGTTGGGAAATGACTGCCCATGTTACAAAGATGCAAGCCAATCCCTTTATAACTTCTCAGAGGTATAAAATTATATTTGGCAGTCCATTTACAAAACATTGAGTGTAGAGTGTTAAAGAAATCCAGGGTAGTTGGCAGTGGAATGCATGCCACTGAAATGTTCATATTAGTTGTTCCACTAAGCTTAAGTTGGCTGACTAGCCACTAATATCGATATCAATGGCAGTGTTGCTATTATCCAAGTGGTTATCATCAAGGTGTTAACGAGGTATATTACTCCATTACCTGTTTAAAATATGTTGACCAAGGTATACCAATTAATGCATTTTAGTCTTAGTCCAGGAATAAAAGGAAAGTTGGAATTGCATTTAGTGCGAGATAGCAATACTATAATGAAAATGTACATCTGTAAATTACCATAATCAGCTAACAAAAAGTGAAAAGAGAATATTCAGCTGTGTACATTATTTACAATAAATCAAGACAAATGTCATATAGAAAGTGCAGTGTCTGTGTGATAATTACAACTATGTACTGCCTAAGTGTGAACAATATGAATACGGGTACAGTGAAGAATGTTAGACATAGACTGAATAGTTGGAAGGAAAAATTATATTTATCAAAAGATTATGTGAGTGAGAAGTGCATACTTAAGGTGAAGTCACCTAAGAGGATGTGGTTTCACTTGTTTCTTAGTTCAGTTGTAATTTCCTGAATTAGTGTTTGGAACTGACCAGGTGTGGGAAGAGGAGGGAGGTAGGCTGCTGAGTGGTGCAGTTTTTTTTTGGGTGATAATTTGTAGTAGTTGGTGTCATAAAATGTGTTAGCTTGGGCTGGGAGATGGATGTTTAGATGAGTTTTATAGGTTTGGAGGATACCACCACCATTTCTTGGGAAGGGTGTAGCATCTAGAAAGTAATTAGAATGTGGAAAAGATTATAAGTGTGGGCTGTATTTCTTTTGTTAGTGTGGGTTGTATGTTTTGATCCAGGACTCAGTAATAGCTAGTACACCAGGTTTGAACAGTTTCAGTAGAGCATCCACCTGGTCTAATTTGACATGAAGGATTTGTGCATTCATTAATTGACGAGAAAGCTGGGGTGGACCACAGTTGGTTTCAGTATTGCTTTTGATGAGTAGAATGAAAAGGATGGGTGTGAATTTGTACAATCTTTTTTGGAGTTTTAACAAATTTTTGTGACATGAGATATTTGCATAGATTGATAAGGGATCTGTGTTTCTGTGGTGCTATTGGGTGCTGTATGGGTAGGTTGTGTTAGTATCAGACATTTGGTTTTAATAATGTGTGATTGATGAGAATGTTTGCATAGAGAATGAAGCTTATAAATGGACAGTTAGGTGGTTGTGGTAGAATGTGTGAATGTGTATTGTGGTCTAATGCTACATTTGTTGTGTATAAGGGCAAATAGGAGCAATTGGTTTGCAGTTTGGTGTGCTGGAATGGTATGATATTTGTAATGTGTGGTATGGTGTTTGGTAGTAGAGCTCAACTATGCTAGTTGTGTTGTGTGATGAGAGTATGTTTTGGATTGGGGATAGCTATTAATTATTCCGTGGTGCAATATTTCAGTGTTAGTACTGTGGAGTGTGGTATGTCTCTAATGGTACAATATCTGCATGTTAGTACTGTGGAGTGTGGTATGTCTCTAATGGTATGATATTTGTATGTTAGTACTGTGGAGTGTGGTATGCCTCTAATGGTACAATATCTGCATGTTAGTACTGTGGAGTGTGGTATGTCTCTAATGGTATGATATTTGTATGTTAGTACTGTGGAGTGTGGTATGCCTCTAATGGTACAATATCTGCATGTTAGTACTGTGGAGTGTGGTATGTCTCTAATGGTATGATATTTGTATGTTAGTACTGTGGAGTGTGGTATGCCTCTAATGGTACAATATTTGTATGTTAGTACTGTGGAGTGTGGTATGTCTCTAATGTTACAATATTTGAATGTTAGTACAGTGGAGTGTGGTATGTCTCTAATGGTACAATATCTGCATGTTAGTACTGTGGAGTGTGGTATGCCTCTAATAGGTTCATAGGTTCATAGGTTCATACTAGGCTATCTGCCCTAGGGCATTTATAAGCCTAGCCAGAGTGTGTATGGCTTTCGCCACCCATTTTAAATTAATTTTGCTATGCCCTTTTTCGAGGTTAGTATACTGTGCCTCTGTCTAACAGTGACACAGAAGTGATACCCGGGGTAAACCTACAATCTCCCATCCACTCATCAAGATTGCTCTTGAGGAGAGTCAATGAGGGACTCTGCCTAACCTGGACTGGGATTTTATTCCAGAGTGAAGGGAGCCTCTGGGTTATGAATCTGTCCCTCCAGCATGTCCTATTTATTTCAGTGCTGAGGTTCAAGTCCCTCGAGCACGTAGCTTGATGGGATTTGGATTTTCTGAGGTGCAGCATGTCCATTAATTCCGGGTTGGACATGGCTTTATACGTCAGGCACAGATCGCCTCTGAGCAGGCGGTATGCCACTGAGTAGAGCTGGAGTTTCTTTAACCGGGCAGCATACGGCATCTGTTTGAGCCCCGTGATCCTCTTGGTGAGGTACTTTTGGGGTCTTTCCAGTTGCTGCAGGTGTCTGGTAAGGTACATCCCAAAAGGGGCATTGTACTCAATTATGGGCCTGATGAGGGATGAGTAAAGAGGCACGATGACCTCCCCTGATCTAGATGTGAATTCCTTCATGATTAGGTGGGCTATATAAAATGTTTTTCTAACCACTTTGGCCACGTGGTTGTCAAATGAGAGATTGCTATCAACTTGGGTCCCCAGGTCCCTAATTACTTCTTCTGTACTTAATGGATTACCACCTATGTGGTAATTTGTGGGCACTTTGTTTTTGCCAAAGGGGATGACTATACACTTTTTGGCGTTTAGCTTGAGGCCATGGCTCTGGCACCAGTTGTCTGTTTCTATGAGGCCCTTTTGGAGGCTGCTTGTGTCGGCTGGAGAGTCTATTATGGCACCCAGTTTGCAGTTATCTGCGAACTTGGTCAGCCACAGTCCTTCCGTGTTGGCCTGTACCTCCGAGAAATATATACCGAACAAGAGAGGTCCCAGGACTGAGCCTTGTGGGACGCCACTTGTAACTGGTTTGGAGTCTGACATGGCTCCAGCTATTCTAACAGTCACCAAGCCTTAATGGTACAATATTTGTATGTTAGTACTGTGGAGTGTGGTATGTCTCTAATGGTACAATATTTGTATGTTAGTACTGTGGAGTGTGGTATGCCTCTAAAGTTGGTTTGTGATGTACGCAAAAAGGGGGAGGAAAATTTTGAATATAAATATACTGATTGGGGGGGTGTCTGGGGAACAGGGTGAGGGTAGTGTTGTGACATAGGCCAGCAATTAAACTAGCAGGGGCAGTCAGTATGAACATACCCCCAGCCAAAATATATTAGCAATATTGTTCAAAAACAGGGAAGTGCTGTTTCTGTTGAGCCCCTTACTGTATGGCATCTATTTCTCAGAAGTCCAGGCCAAAGCAGATGGCCTTTGGCTCACCACATTCACTGATGAATGCAAACTGAGAGCAATCATTGAGTTCCCCAATGTTCTCAACATATTACAAGAAGGGTTAACCCAAACAAATGATTGGTGCCAAAGTCATGGTTTAAAATTAATGCAAAAAAAAGCATTGCTATTCCTTTGGCAAAATGTAATTCCCTACAAATTATAATATTGACAGCACCCCCTGAGTTCCAACCCAGTGGTGCGAGACATGGGAACCCAGGTTGATAGCAGTCTGAACTTTGACCACCAAGTTTCTACAGTGGTAAGAAAAACGTTCTATGTAGTGCACCTCATAAGCAAGGGCATAACATCCAGGTTAAAGGAAGTTATAACTTCACTGCACTTGACTCTCATCAGATCACTAAGAGTATAATGCACCCTTTTGTATGTATCTCACCAGACACCTGCAGCAGCTGGAGAGACCACCAGGGTTTCTCACTAAGAAAATACAGGGACTCCAAACCATGACCTACATGGAAAGGCTGAAAGCCCTTTTACTTTACTCTGTATCTTATAGGTTGCTGAGAGGTGACTTGTGCCTGGCCTTTAGGGCATTCTCCAACCCTGCCCTAATAGAAATGCTGCACATCTGCAAGTCAAATGGCTCAAAAGTCACTCACTCTAGATCTCAACCTAGCTTGTGATATTAACAGATCATGCTGGAGAGACAGCTGTCTCCCAGAGACTGCCGCTTCTCTGGAATAGACCCCCTATTCAAGTAAAATAGAGCTCCTCACTGACCCTATTCAAATTCAACTAGATAATTTCATGGGAGACTGCAAATTCACCCCTGGGGTGGCACCCTTGTTCCTCATGGATGAGGGTAGCTGGTGTTGATCACAGGCCTGCTTTGCTCATAAATTTATTCTTAACTACCAAAAAAAATCGGATACTTGAGATTAACATAGCTAGGCTTGTAAAGACTCTGAAGCCACTAGTCTAGTAACCTCCTATGAAGCTATGAACCTATGAACAAAAAAAAAAAATGAACAAAGAGCAAGTGAATATAGGAAAGAGATTACATTTTGGCCATGAAATAACTGATCCAATAAGTATGACATACAGATACAACAGATCTTATACCTCAGGATCAAACAAGGTGTGTGTGTGTGTGTGTGTGTGTGTGTGTGTGTGTGTGTGTGTGTGTGTGTGTGTGTGTGTGTGTGTGTGTGTGTGTGTGTATGTGTATTGAGTGGGTATAACAAATCCAGGACCTGTAGGATGCACAGACAGTATAAATTAATAATAAACCCAAGTTAACAGTCCAGAAATTTCAGAAAAATAAATCAGATGTAATATTATAATGTTCACCCACATTGTGATCAGATTTCATTGCTACTTCTACCAGGGGATCCCATGTCCTATGCAACCCTTATGCTACTCATAATTCCATTTATCCTCCAAAGGTCCTTAAAACTGACCACTTAAATTTGCTGTAGCACTAATAATAAATCAGATCACACTGATATACTTGAAAGTGCTGAAAGCTAATGTATGCCATATAATACCTTATCTAACTTCATTAGCCATTCCTACCTCAGTATTCAGAATAACCACCAAAGATGATATATGTCATATAACACCTTGTCTAATTTCATTACCATTCTTACCTTGGTATTCAGGATGACCACCCTGGTAGCAGATTACAATCTCTAAACTCCTGTTCTGCTAGGCCTGTTTGACTGACTCAAAATTATTGGTAAAAATAAAAAACACTGGTGATGCCAAGGTAAAATCACCAAGACTTTTATTGAACTGCAGCATGTAACTGACTAAGCGCTTATACCCGTGTAGGGCATCTTCAGAGTCAGTTTTCCACATCTAATCACAACCATTAAATACACTTTTCAATTAACACTAAAATCAAAAGGTAATTAGTTACAATACATCCATCCTCTGAACTTCTAGATTTTAACCCTTAAACTGTCATTAAAGAAGTTTTTGTGTAGTTTTGTTTGAATACCAAATGATCTGTAAATAATAATATAAACAAAATAATTTCAACACCTAAACTCATAATGTACATTAATGTATATAAAACAATGCATATATATGTGTGCAAGAAATATGTAGGTGCAAAAAATATTGTATATATATATATATATATATATATATATATATATATATATATATATAAGTATATGAGAGTATATAAAAATAATTAAATACAAAAATATATCCAAATGTGTGATGTAGAGGTGTACAAATGTGTATGTAATCCTCATGTATCTGCATAAAAGAATCAAAAATCAAAAATCCTCTATTTTTCTGTCTATTAAATACAAGCTGCCTTGTGTTTCAATATACATGCTAGAGATAAGGTGTCATTGATGCCAGGTGCATTGCTTGTGTCTAGTCGTATTTGCCACAAGCATTCCCTGACTTCTAAAATAGTTTTATAGTCACCACCAAACTCCTTGGTTTGTAATATGTCTATAACAAAAAATAAAAATTTCTTGTAATGCGGATTGTTTTGGAGAACAACTATATTGGCTTTGAAGGTAAATTCTGTAAACAATCCACTGGGGTTGCGATGGGCGCTAGATGTGCGCCCATTTATGCCAACTTAGTATTAGCCGAATGGGAGGAACAATTTGTTTTGACATTTGAGCATAGACCTAAGATGATTATCTATTTAAGATTTTTGGATGACATACTGTTCCTTTGGAAAAGCACTCGAGATGGGTTGGATGAGTTCATAGGCTACTTGAATAGTACAACAACATTCTTAAAATTCACCAACAAGGTTGATAGAAATACCATCGACTACCTGGATCTATAATTATACATCAAAGATGGGAAGGTAGAATCCAAGTTATTTAGGAAAAAAACATACAGCAATACATTTCTGCACTACAACAGTTGCCACCCTTACTATGTTAAGAAGAACGTGGTCAAAGGCCAAATAATTAGGGTGTCACGTATAGTAAGTGAGGACAATAAATTCCTGGAAGAACTGGAGGTACTAATTGACTTGTTTGCCCAAAGGGGTTATCCCACGGACTTACTTACCACAGTTAAACAAGACATTATTGAAAGGAGGGCTACAGATTTTAGGCCTATTCTGGTAGACAGTCAAACGGATGTAGAGAATAGTAATATTCACAAACGCAAAGGGATGTAGAGAATAGTAATATTCACAAACGCAAAGGGATGTAGAGAATAGTAATATTCACAAATGCAAAGGGATGTAGAGAATAGTAATATTCACAAACGCAAAGGGATGTAGAGAATAATAATATTCACAAACACAAAAGGATGTAGAGAATAGTAATATTCACAAAAGCAAAGGGATGTAGAGAATAGTAATATTCACAAACGCAAAGGGATGTAGAGAATAGTAATATTCACAAACGCAAAGGGATGTAGAGAATAGTAATATTCACAAACGCAAAGGGATGTAGAGAATAGTAATATTCACAAACGCAAAGGGATGTAGAGAATAGTAATGTTCACAAACACAAAGAGAAGAATATTGAAACAGGTATGGTTTTGCAATACAACACCACAGCCATTGAAGTTAAAAACATTATCCAATGGACATGGCAAACTGTACTCCCTACAGATGTGCAAGACATATTAGAAAAGGTTCCCCTTTTTATCAACAGTAGAGGTTTGAATATTAAAGAACATTTGGAGAAAACACCCATGTCCACTGGACAAAGGCCTGCTAAGATGGCCAAATGTGGTAAATGTAAAGCTTGTAAATGCATCAATAACTGCCCATATGTTCTAGTGGGCAATTTCAAGAGGACTTTGAGGAGTCCTGGTTATTGTAATTGCAACACTAAAATGGTCATATATGTGGCTACCTGTTTGTCCTGTCTAGCTTTCTACATTGGTATGACCACAAGAAATTTGAGACAAAGAATTATGGAACACAACAGGGATATCAAAAACAAGAACTCAACTAATTCACTATATAACCATAATAAAGATTGTATTAATTACAAGAAATTTTTATTTTTTGTTATAGACAGATTAAAAACCAAGGAGTTTGGTGGTGACTATAAAACTATTTTAGAAGTCAGGGAAAGCTTGTGGCAAATATGACTAGATTCAATCAGTGCACCTGGCATCAATGACACCTTATCTCTAGCATGTATATTGAGACACAAGGCAGCTTGTATTTAATAGACAGAAACAATAGAGGATTTTTGATTTTTGATTCTTTTAGGCAGATGCATGAAGTTTACATACACATTTGTACACCTCTACGTCACACATTTGGATATATTTTTATATTTAATTATTTTTATATGCTCTTATATATATATATATATATATATATATATACAATATTTTTGCACCTACATATTTCTTGCACACATATATATGCATTGTTTTATATACATTAATGTACATTATGAGTTTAGGTGTTGAAATTATTTTGTTTATATTATTATTTACAGATCATTTGGTATTCAAACAAAACTACACAAAAACTTCTTTAATGACAGTTTAAGGGTTAAAATCTAGAAGTTCAGAGGATGGATGTATTGTAACTAATTACCTTTTGATTTTAGTGTTAATTGAAAAGTGTATTTAATGGTTGTGATTAGATGTGGAAAACTGACTCTGAAGATGCCCTACACGGGTATAAGCGCTTAGTCAGTTACATGCTGCAGTTCAATAAAAGTCTTGGTGATTTTACCTTGGTATCACCAGTGTTTTTTATTTTTACCAATAATTTTGAGTCAGTCAAACAGGCCTAGCAGAACAGGAGTTTAGAGATTGTAATCTGCTACCAGGGTGGTCATCCTGAATACCAAGGTAAGAATGGTAATGAAATTAGACAAGGTGTTATATGACATATATCATCTTTGGTGGTTATTCTGAATACTGAGGTAGGAATGGCTAATGAAGTTAGATAAGGTATTATATGGCATACATTAGCTTTCGGCACTTTCAAGTATATCAGTGTGATCTGATTTATTATTAGTGCTACAGCAAATTTGAGTGGTCAGTTTTAAGGACCTTTGGAGGATAAATGGAATTATGGGTAGCATAAGGATTGCATAGGACATGGGATCCCCTGGTAGAAGTAGCAATGAAATATGATCACAATGTGGGTGGACATTAAGATTGCATAGTAGAACAGAATGAGTTTTATTCGGTGGAAGATAAGACATATAATATGTGTAAGTAAATCACACTTAAGATACCATTTTGGATTGATGTGCATGTGGAATAGTTTTAAAAAAATAGGCATATTATGTCTAGAAAGAGAGACAGAGTGAAAGAGTATAACTGCCATATCTTAAATAAACGTTAAATCTGACTGATTTCATGGGAGGTAATGGCATGGCATGGCACTGGACTGATGATAAAAGAGTAAAAATGGACAGTGAACTGCCCAGTGGTATTAATCAGGGCACAGTAGATTTGTGGTAAGAGAAGCAAGATAGACTGAGGGGGTACAGAGAAAGTAAAGACAATATGTAATGTTGTTAAGAGAGTTGAAAATGAAAAGATGCATTTTGAGATACAGACTGCTTGAATATATAGTTTAATATGGAATTCTCAATGAAAGTTATAGGTAAAGGAACTAGAGCAGAAAGCAAAGGGTGTTTTGTAAATTCACATGCAATTTATAATGCTATAGGGTCTGGAAGAAGGTAGGACGCATCTGTAGAGTCATGGAACTCCGTATAAAAATGCAATGTAAACGTGTAAGAGGTTAGCAAGTACAAAATCAAAATTCAATATATTTTAACCAGAGAAAGAACTAGGTACATACCATGCTGAAACCCACTATTTATGTAAATCAAAGCATGATTACAGGGAAATACAAGCTCGGGTAGGCAGCGCTGACAGAAAGTGGAAGTCAATATTAAAGCAGCGGGACAAAGTGACATAGGGTGTAGTGAACACCACACAGCAAGCATGCTAAGTACATGAACTGTATAGCATGAGATTATTGGGAATTATATGATTGGATATTAGCATATAAACTTCATTTCACTGTTGAAAAAGATGTAGTGGAAACAGAAAAAAGAGGGGAAATGTGCTAGAAACCTGCTTACTACAGTAAGGAGATGTATCATTAAAGGGAAAGTATGTCAAATATTGTGTGATGATATTGCAGGACTTAGAAGTAATGGGTAGAGAATAAAAGAGGCTAGGAAAAACAAAACAGAAAAAACAAATTCCTGTATGAGTACCACAATGGAAATACAAGACAGGAGTGAGTGCAGGCAAGATAGGAAAGAGGAGGAAGAGAGAGGAGGAATATTGAAGATTTCATCTACTAGACTGCCACCACAGTATGTGACTGAGTCACTGTAAGGAAGAAAGCAAGACCGACTGAGTGACAGAGTAGTAGTTTGTATATTGCCACCATCATCATATGTAAATGGAAAGTAATTGAGTGAGGTTGACACCTAAGGATAAGAGAAGCAGTAAGATACATAGCAGGAATATCTACTGAGCTGCCAGCAGTGAATGCAAGAGTAAATACTAGAGAGTACAATACTGCCATCACGGTACTTAACTACAGCAATAAACATAAAGAGGGATAGGAATGACTGAAAGGAGAAATTGTGGCCATAACAAAAGAGGAAAGGAACTAAGTTGTCACCATAGTGCATTGTGGGAAGAGTGAAGTGAGGATGGAGTAAATGAGAGGAATACAGAGAGAGAGAGAGAGAGAGAGAGAGAGAATAAGAAATAATAGGAAAGTCAAATATACTGCCACAATGGAAAGGAAATAAAATAGTTAAGAGACACAGGAGTGGATGTAAAGAATAAAGAGTGAGAAAGAAATGGTAAAGAGTATACTACCCTGATACCATCAAGTGTCAGCAACACAATAGGATAGTGAACATTGCACTGTGCTGGTACTAAAGTACATATATTTACTTAAAAAAAAGGAGTGACGAGAAAGAGGGGTTAGTGAAGGGAGCAACAAGCGAGGAACAGGTTGGATGACAGTCTAAGGAGAATGAGGAAACTGAGCATATATTCGGCTTAATCTTGATAACAAACTGAGACAGTGGGTGAGCTAACCTGTGAGTAAGACAAAAAGTGACAGAAGAAAAATACATGAGTGAGCTGTGTAAACTGTGCTAATGAGTGCTTAGTAAGCATAAGAAAGTAAGATATGTCAGTATTGAAGTTGTGTACAGGTAGTGAGAGATCAGCCAACCCTCCCAAGACCCACACTAGTACTATGGATTATGGCAAGTTTAAAGAAATAAGTAAAAAAGAGATGTTTGTAAACTGAGAATATGGAGAGGTACAGAACTGCAGTGGCAGACATTGTATAGGTAAGACTTTATGATGCTAAGTTTGTGACTGAATGTTTAGAATGGTGTAGTTACAAGCAGAACAAAAGACTGGAAATGCTTCTGTCAGGTGACAATATAATGCAAGCGAGTAAAACATAACCATGCAGCTTTAGAGTGAAAAACACAGACTGAGGCTATTGTCAAGCAGAACAGTGTTGCAATGGTATATGCCATGCTTGCTCAGTTTTCCCAAGAAAGACAGGTGGGAAAGGGTCACTGTACATGAAAGTGGCATAAAGCATTGTCAGATTCTGCATAAGAGATCACACAACATAAAGCCGTAACTGAGGAGCACATCACTAATGGAGATGAGTGACTCCTTCTCATATTCATTGATTGCACATCCTCCGTCTTGATATCTACAAGCATACATAGGGGCATAGACCTGTATCAAAGGGAAACCGCATCCCTTAGCCTGGAAGATGGCACCTATTCAATGCACTCAGCCCTCACCACAAGGTGAATAAATGAACTATAGTTTTTTCATCCCAGGTATAATGGAATGTGCAATGGACTAGCCAAAAGGGACCCTTGATAGTCAAGAGAGAGAGAGAGAGAGTGGAGCAATGCTTCCCTAACTCATAAGGATTAGGCTGGGATAAATACAAATTGTTAATGTCATGCAATTTAACAACCTGCAAAAGTAAACACTATCTGTACACAACTATGTATAGCTGTACAGGGTCCTTATCAGTTTTACTAAATAAGAATATACAGACACTTAAAACAAGGTGATTTAGGACAGATATGAAAGTGAATAAATAAAAAGAGAATTGTGTAATCAATTAATGTTTCTCAGTGAACATCAATAAATCAAGCGGCTTTGACTCTGACACCTGTATGTTCAATGTGTTACAACTCTGTCCTTTGATAATGACTGAATGACTTGCAGATCTGTGTTATAAAACTCAATACATTCTATTAGTGCAAGGCATTTCAAGCAGGAACTAATATTAGTGCAAAGCATTTCAAGAAGGAACTAATAGTCTGATGCTCTGTTTGGTGCTGTCAGGTACTTGTCATGGCAACCATATCTTGAATGTCATCATAACATGTTTTCTGAAACATCCAAAGAGTTTTCATGCCATAAATACTGGTGCAAATTGCCTGGCCTTTCTCTTGGTTGACTCTCACCAACAATACCAGATAATTCTTGAAATAATCCCCAGGATTTACTAATCTTCCATGCAGGACTAGCTTAGTCCTGCACAGAAGCGGCCGTTTAGGAGCAGGACGGCAGTGCGCCATGCATATTAATGAAGGCACGCTGCCTGAGATCCAAATCCTACATGGAGCGTGTAGGAGTGCAGGGGGCATGTCTTAAAGCAGAGCCTTTCAGAATATACACGCCCCACAAAGAAGAACAGCAGAAAGGCCAAAAGAATGAGTGAGACCACTCATAGGTGTCTGCATACCCCTGAGCGGGTCTTTATTAGATCATCAAAGTGTTAATACTTCAAATGGTCTAATATCGAACCAAAAAAAGTGAACGCTGAAAATAGCGAAGCTGCAGATAACCAAATTTTTTCCTAGGGAAAGAATTTGGTTGTCCGTTTCTGTGGCTTTGCTATTTTCAGCACTGTGGTGGAAAGTTACGGGTTGGGTTCTGATAAGTGTGCGATTGTATGGTAATTATGGTTAGGGTGGGGTATGTGAGTTAGGGTTAGGGCGCGGGTGAGGTGAGTGTGTGATAGTGATAAACGTTAGGGTTAGGGTGGGGTATGTGAGTTAGGGTTAGGGCATGGGTGAGGTGAATGTGCGATAGTGACAGATTTTAGGGTTAGGGCAGGGTATGTGAGTTAGGGTTAGGGCGTGGGTGAGGTGAGTGCGCGATAGTGATAGACTTTAGGGTTAGGGCTGGGTATGTGAGTTAGGGTTAGGGTGCAGGTGAGGTGAGTGTATGATAGTGACGGACCTTAGGGTTAGGGTTTGGGTTAAGGATAGTGGATAGATAGTACTGTATGTGCAGTTTAGTGTAGGGTTAGATGTAGGATTTTAAGTGTATGTGTGTGGATTGCTGTTTTTTTTTTGGTGTGCTTGTGTTGTGTTTGTATTTCTCGGAACAGTGAATTTTTTCCCAGGGAAAAAATTAGCTGTTCTGAGCTTTCAATGTTTTTAGATTTCATGGTTAGAAGATCAAGGTTGTTGTAGTCGATGATGTCCTGTTTCGTTGAACTGATTTAGACCCCCTAGCAACATCCCCCCACATGTACAACAGCAATAGTAAATACAAAGAAAATAAACATACCATTTATTTTTGAATGAATGCGA